>NC_051072.1:66841624-67014124 GCF_004664715.2 Peromyscus leucopus | reverse complement strand
GTGTATACATAGAATTTGTGACTATAACCTGCTGTTCCACTTTAGTTTTGATTGTGTGAGTGTGTGGGTGTGCGCACACGTGCTCATGGGCATGCGTATATATGATTAGTGCCCACCACTTGAGACTACATAAACTATTGGGGGTTCATTAGATTTTTTTGTCAACTGACAAAAAGCTATAATGAGCTAGGAAGAGGAACCCTCAGCTGAGAAAATACTCCCATCAGATTGGCCTGAAGGCAAGTTTGTGAGGCATTTTCTTGAATAATGATTGATGTGGGAGAAAGAGAATGCTACCTCTGCATGGGTGGTAGACGCTGTGTAAGAAAGCAAAGTGGGCAAGCCATGTGGAAAGAGCTAGGAAGCAACATTACTCTGTGGTTTCTGCTTCAGTACCTGTCTCTGGGTACCTGCCTTGAGCTTCAGCCTGACTCCCCTCATGATGGACTGTCAGCTGTAAGATGAAATAAAATTTTTCCTCCCTCTCCAAATTGCTTTTGGTCATGGAATTCATCACAGCAACAGAAAGCAAGTTATATAAGATATATTAGATAGATGATAGATAGATAAATAGATAGATAGATAGATAGATAGATAGATGATGGATAGATAGATAGATAGATAATAGATAGATAGATAGATAGGTAGGTAGATAGATAGATAGATAGATAGATAGATAGATAGATAGATAGATAGATAGATAGATAGATAGATAGATAGATAGAAGATAGATAGACAGGTAAATGATTGATAGATAGATAGATAAATAGATAGATAGATAGATAGATAGATAGATAGATAGATAGATAGATAGATGATAGATGATAGATAGATGATAAATACATGTATGTAGGGGGACCTGGGGTTGGGTAAACTATCTGGGGCTCATCCCTGGAGAAAAATCATTTTCCCTCTCCCCACAGCCTCACAGTTTCCTCAGCCACATTAGCACAGCAGCTGGTGATTCCACTTTTCAAGTCTGGTTTAGGCAGTCATATTTTTGAGATGTCAGGGCTGTAGCTTCCTTGTCTCATGAGGGGGACACTATCCATAGCAGGATGTCTGGTCCTATGGTTCTTATGATTGTTCTGCCTTCTCTTCTGGAGTTGTCCCCAAGCTGTAGAGACTGTATTGTAGATGTATCATTTGTGGCTAAGCACCCCACAGTTGACTGTGCTCTGTATTTTGGTGGATTTCCATAATAGACCCCATTGTGCTGCAATATATATACATAATCATCTTTGATAAGGGATGGGAGATACACTTACCTGTGGTATAAGAGTAAATAGTTAAAATGTGGTTAGAATTTATATTGGTTTAGGAAAGTAGTAGTAATGGGTTCTCCCATGGGGTTTCATGGACTCACCACTGTAACTAGTGGGTCAAGTATACAGTACTGTACATGGATTTTCTCATATTGAGAAAGCCTTGAGTCCAACTAAACAACTGCCAGTTACCATAAGGATATAAGTGCTACTATTGCACCTTTCAAGGTATCTTGATTAGTTTTGTTGTACCCTGGGCACGAGGCCCCCAAAGAGGCCACCAGAGACATGAACTCACCGAAATGCAAAAGCAAAGTTTATTGAAGCAGTTCAAACTGCATGACAAGGACCTCGTCCAGCCATCCAACACAGTAGAGGTTGGATGAGGTGTCCGCCCCTCTGCAAGCTCAGTTTTTAAAGGCAAAAACAACAAGGTTACATCATTTAGGGATGCTAGTACAGGTACAATTCTGATTGGCTCAAGTTTTAGGGGCTTTTCAGAATTTCTGTGTTATCTTACTTTGTAGTTTTAACTGATTGTCTCAAACTTTATAGACTAACTCAGGCATTGTGGCATTTGGGGGCATTCTATGATTAATCAGTTGCTACCAGATGGCTCTTCAAACATCCTGACTTTGTCCTGAAACCTATGTCATCAGCTCTGAGAATTTTGAAACTTAGGCCTGTTTCAAGTTGGGGTGAAGGGCTTGCTTGAAATGGGGGTGTTTTGGTTCTCAGTTTGAGTTTCATTATGATTCAAATGCATTAAAGCTGGGTAAGATTTTTTTTTTTTTTTTTTTTTTTTTTGTCTTTCTGCTTTGGTAGCTTATATAGCTCCTTGTTCTATGAGAGCTGGTCCTCAAGGAGGAGGCTTCCCAGTTCCCAGTCAGATCCAACTCAATTCCTCCAGGTCCTGTGCCCAAAATATTTGGTGTCTTCAACACTAGGGTCTTCCCTTCAGTTGATTGGAGACAAGCAAGGGCAACAGCAATAGGCTGTGTTGTTTGGAAAGACTCTTGGACTTCCCTGCCCAATGACTCAAAACAGGTTTCCCGTGCACGACACTGGGGGTTTTGCTAGATAGTTGATGGGCCCTGGTGTGGGAGAACATTGCAATTCCATGTGATATAACTGAATTTTATCAATATATTTATCACATTTGTATGCATATTGTGTGTAATTTTAGGTGAACATAAAGTAATATGACTCCCTATGGTTTTTTCTCAAACATCCTTAGTTATTTATCCCTCTCCACCCTCTCCATCCTTCCTCCCTTCCCAGGTAAAGCCTCTTCTCCCTGCTTTTGCAATTGCTTCCTCATCACACCTGTGTCTTACAATAGTTCTTGATTTCATATTGTTGGTTGCTAATAGAAGATTCATACTAACAAGAGCTGTATGTGTTACTGAAATAAGGACCTCTGAGAATAACTCTCCAAAGTGTCACAGTCTTTTTCATTTTATTTATTTATTATTTTATGTGAATGTGTTTGTGCCTACATAACTTTATATACACAACATGCATGCAGGAGTCCAGTGATGCCAAACAATGGTGTAAGATTCCCCTGGAACTAGAGTTAGTTATAGTTATAACTTGCCATGTGGGTCCTAGGAACCAAGCCCAAGACCTCTAAAAGAGCTGAGCCATTTTTTTCAACTGCATATTGTGATATTTTTAAGATCACGTGTAGTTTGGATGAAGTAGAGCCAATATGCACAGAACTGAGGAAGACTCATTGAGGACGTGCGTGATTTGAGGCAGCAGCAATGAACTGCAATAGCATCACCCCAAAAGTGTGCTGCAGCAAGCACAACAGAAGTTCACTCCCTTTGCATAAAATCCGAACTAAGCAAGAATGCCCCTGGCATCAAAAAGTCGAAAAACTTAGAGATCTATTGGAGCAAATCTATTACGTGGGATGCGCACGTACATTACCCAGCTAACAAGTGAATCTTCACTTGTTTGACCAGCCAAGGGTCTGTCAAAAGACAAGCCATTTGTTATGAATATTTGGTGATATCCAGCTCTTATTATTCCAGCCGTCTTCTGCTATGAAATTCTTGCGTGCCAAAATATTTCCAGACCATTTGGCTAACAGTTCGCCTCCCCATATCTTCTGAACTTCCCTGCTGGAGTCAGTACTAGGATAAGGTCACCCATAGGCAAAGACAAGCTGGCAGAAGAGGTATAGTTTTGTTTCTTGTGCAAATGAAGCTCAGAGTATCTCCTAGCCTTGAGCCTAGTGGCTCTCCAGAGCAATTGACTAAGAACAAAAGATATTTTACATATCAAGGTAGAAGGTAGGGGGGAGGAACATTCCTAAGGAAGCAGAGTGGCTGGAGAGAAGAGAAGAGACAGGCATTTTCTGTAGAGCAGACAGAACAACATGGTGAGAGAGAAGAGAGGAAGACAGATGTTCCCTAGAGGGTAAGCAGATCTCGGGTAGAGTTTTCTGAGTGCCTGGAGTAGAGAGTAGTAGAGATGGAAAATGAAGAAACAGAGGACGTAGATGAGGCTGGAAGCATAGGAGTTAGTCATTAGCAGGACTATGAGCTAGGGAACTGGACGGAACTGAAGCTATGTAGACCAGATTTCATCCCAGAGAAATAAAGTAGATGGCTAAAAAGCTTGGTGTATCTATATTTATTCTCGTCCTGAATGCCTGATGGAGCTGTAGCTGTATTGATAGAATTTTGTCGTAGAAGAATAAAGTTAACAAACCTAAGAACATAGTGTACATAGATTTTTTTTCTCTCAGATATCCCATGCTGTGGGCATTCAATAAATACCTTTTCCCTCGGTGCCCATAAAATATTGTTGAATGAAGCATTGACACCACTGAATACTTTTGTAGGGAGTGAATGGCTATGGATGATGCCACTGAGTTGGGGACCCTGCCTTCATAGAGGAGGGCATGGTCTGCTGTAACTGGGAAGTGGGAAGATCAATCTCTGAGCAGAGGGACAAGGTATGTTGGTTCACATCTATAATGCCAGAGCTCCGGCTAGTTCAGGAAGATCCTGGATGGTGTAGTAAAAAAACGCTCTTTTAAATGAACTATGTCTATATGTGTTACATATGCTACAGCTCCAGTAGCCATTCTCAGAGGCATATGATATTGGAGAACTCTGATTTTGCTGTATACTATGGCTTACAGTTTGGAAAAATTTTACTCTAAGAATAAAGTTATACACTACATGGACTAACAAACAAGCTGTCATTGTAGATTACTTATGATTTCAAACATGTACTAAAGCTAAGAATACATTATTGCATGCATGCTCTTGTATCCCCACTTGGCCTATATCCCTAGCTCCAGGCTACAATTTAAGAAGCAACCAGCTTTTCTGTATTATAATCTATAGATAGCTGTGTTTATAAAAGATGAAGATTTGAGGGCTGGGGAGATGACTCAATGGGTTTATTGTACAATAATGAAGACCTGAATGCATGTCCCCCAGAACCACATAAAACCAGATATAGTCACATGTGTCCATAACCCTGTGATATTGCGCTGAAATGTGAGGTGAACAAAGGAGAAACCACAGAAGCTCACAGGCTTCTATCATGGTGTTCACAGTGGCAAACAAGAAGAGACCCTGCTTTACATAAATGGAGGGCAAGGAGGGGTGCCTGAGGTCGTCCTGTGACTTCCATATGCACAAGCAAATACACACACACACACACACACACACACACACACACACACACACACACGGAGTAGGAAGGTAAGTAAATAGGACTTTCAAAAAATCCATGGAACTTGTCCAAGAGGCACGGTGCACAAACCCCAGTATGCCAGGGTCGGGAGAGGAGGGAAAGACTTGTGAGTTGGAGCCTAAGCAGTTCTGCCCAGCAAGACCCTACCTCAAAATTTTAAAAAGAATGGACCCACAAGACATTTCTACATTTAAGAACTGAACAATCAAGACTTTTTAAGTATCTTTGTTTTTCATCTTGTGTGTCTGTGGGTGTGTGTCTGTGTGCATGTACCACAGTACATGTGAGGATAACTTGCATGACTCAGTTCTCTTCTTCCACTCCATGGATCAAACTCGGGTTTACCTGCTGAGCCAGCTCCCCAGGCCCGAACAAAAAGTGTTTTTAACAGCAACTGTGTCTTGGTTCTTAAAATACTGTAAAAGATAAGAGCACACCTTTTTCTATAAGCTGAAAAACAAATAAAACATTAACTTCTAGCAACAAAAAAGCCATCCAAGTTACCTTTTTTTCTGAGTGGCAAGGGACGTTTATCTAAGCAGCAATTCCAAGAGTATAGACTCTTCTCTTCTTTGATTCTATTTCCTAATATAAGCACTCTGAGGCCACTGGGCCCAGTTAGGCCAAGCTGGTGAAAGAAAAAAAATTGGGAAATGTAAGTTGAGTTCAACAAGCAAAACTACATCACTCGTGTTCACATGACTATGGCGAGATCTCTAGGACAGAATTATACCTGAGTGCGAGGGAAACCAGAAATGAGGTTGACATCTATGACCACAAGAGGATGCACTGTTTGGCAAGTAGCTGTCTACTCCCCACCACCTATTACTTCACAGTTAGATCCCTCACTGCTCTGCTCTCAACCTACCCACCTGAGCTTAGTGTTCCTCCAAGATTCCTCTTAGAAGTGAACAATTTTGACCAATAACAGAAAATTTAAAGACTAACAACATAATTATTACGTACTGCATACAATCTCAACATTACAATACTGTATAATAATTTGCTCCTTAACAATAATTTCATGGAAATGAACTCAGATCCTTTCCATTGTTAACTTTCTACTTATAATTCTTCCTTTGTGAAAAATGGGAAATGGAGATAATCTTCATAGGTATATTTATAAAGAAGTGTAAAAACAAAGTTAGTAAAGAATTACTTCAGCTTCGGAGCTATTCATTTCATAACAATCAGCTAAAGAGATGAACAACACAACTTAATTTATGCACATGTTAAATCTGAATAATAAAATTAGCATTCAGTGAATGTCAGCTACATTTATCTGTATAGTAATAGTCATTTGCATGAATTGAGAATCATTTTCCACTATTGATAAAAGAAAACACTGAAACAAGAAAGGGAGCAAAAGAGACTAATAATTCTGTAATAGGGGAAACATGGATATTCAAAAATGACTTGATGCTTCCACCCCACTCTGAATTCAACTCTGATTGTACCAGAAGTGTGAAAATTTCCTCCAAGGAAACTGTTAAACAAATAGCTTTTGACCTTCTTAAATCTTAAATTTTTTTCACATTGTTTGCCTTCGAACCCATTGAAGGATCTGGAATACTCAACAAACATGCTCCCTTTGTGGGGGTACATGAGAGCAATAATAGTGTCTCAAAAATCAGGTCATGATTGGAAAGACAAACAATTGAAATATTTGAGTGTATATAAAGCTCAAGGCTACATAATTTCCCATCTAGAGTGGAAGAGGAAAAGACTACGGAAGTTCAAGGGTGAACCAAGGCAGTGTCTCCAATGTATCATCTCAGAGTTTGGATACAGAAATACCAACTCAGAGAGGCATGTGACGACAACTGTGTCAACTTGAAACATAACCAATTACACAGACGCATAAGAACGACTAAGAAAAGAGACCGCACACCAACAGCCAACTGTGGAGCACAGGAAGAGAAGCATAGACACAGGAGGTTGGTTTTGAGCTACACAGCATGGGGGAAGAGTGCTCTGACCCACACAGTTGACTTGAAGCAATTCCATCCTCATTGATTGGCTTCTGATTATGGTTTGTCACGCAGCCTAGCTTCAAATGAGACAATGTGCTCATTATCATGAATGTTAATTTGACCAACCAACATGAATGGTTCAGTCCATTTGACATCTGTGGCCATTGATAACTTAGTATCAGATGCTTGATTAGCAAAACTCTGCTCCTGAGAAATGTATTTGTTCCTAGTGCTCAACAAAAGTGTCTGACCCAAAGATCAAGCCAGAGGTTGTCTTGATTGATCCAACACAGTATAGTCTATCTTGTAAATGCCTAAACTGCCAGCCATGTGATTAATGTCACTTCCCCCCTGCCAGCATTTCCGTATAATTACAAGTCCGTAGCACTCGTCAGGCAGCAAACCAGTACACCCTAACAAGCAGCCTCCACAAACACACCCGCTGAACGATAGCAGTGAGGTAAAGTTACTGATCTTGCAGTCGATCTGGGCTAAGCTTTTAAAGTATTTTCTTTTCATGTTCTCCTGTCCCACCTTTGGTTAGAGTGCCTGGAAACGTGTCCATCTTTAAACATATAATGATTGAAAGAATTTCAAATATGATTTTAATTTCCTTTTGGAAACAGTAATCTCATAGGTATATACTTTAACATCAAATGGTTCTATAATTTTTCTGTCTTTCCAACAGACTGTCACTGTACCCAATGATAAAAACCCTAGAAAACTGACTAACAATACTAAACCAGGAACAGCTAAGGAAGGAACTGGAAAATATAGAAATATAAAAGCCATCATGTTTTGAATTTATTGAATGTAGATAATTGGACTATGAGTCAAAGTTAGTATTCCACTTTATAAACTATTGAAAGGCAAAATGCTAATTATATTATGGCATACCATTGATTGCAAGATGCATCCTCACTTCAGGGAACAAAAATGGAAACAAAAATATGCAATGTAGAATTAATGAACTACAGCACTGGCTTTTATTCTTTGTGAGCTTCAAATTCCCTATGGTTGACATCCAATCCAAGCAATGATTTCTTTAATAGATATGGTACAGGGAGAAGATTCAACAGGCCAGAATGAGTCGTGGATCCCACCTGGTGCTTCTGACTTGGCTGCTACAAATTTCAAACATATCCACCCACCCACTGACATTTTTGACAAGAATGTTCTCTAGAATCAACCTCTTTACACAAGTTTCATTTAAATCTAGCCCATCTATATGAGGAAGCATTTGGAAGTGGTTGGGATGTCCAATCTCCTGTCATGAGAAAAGTCCACACCAATGGGCGTACACATATGTCAAGACTCATCAAATGGTATGCTTAAAATAAATGAGCTTATTGTATGCCAACTATACTGCTAGAGTAGTTAATTTCAAGAAGTAGCAATTAGAGCAAGGTAGGAAAGCCTGCCTTATACTTCAGTGACCTTCCTTGGGGACTGATTATCATGTACAGAGTAGAATCACAGACGCAAATGTCTACACTGCAATAAGATCTTTGAAAGAGCACTGGGGAGCCAGCCAATTGTGAGGTTGTTATCTAAATTAGAACTGAAAGGAAACATTGCAAATGAAATCTTGTCTCAGATGTCTTTAGAGGTAAATCGCCAAGCAGAAAAGAAAGATGAGCTCCCTAGAAATTAGCTTCTATTGGTTAGCTTCATAGTGTTGTTAGTAAAACACTCACTCTTAAGTCTAAAGCATGTGCTTATCTCTACTTAATAAACCTGTGGACTTTATTTCATATAAAAAGGGAAGCTTTTAATCATATCTGTTCTGCTACAGTTTCTTTCTACAGGAGGTATCAGTGGAGTGTGTCTCTTTCACATATACTGTTTTTCCTTTGGTAAATTTCATTTATTTATTATTTTATTGTGTATTGTGCACATGTGCACTGGTACAGGATGGAAGACAGCTTTCTGGAGACATTCTCGGCTTCCACCTTTTGACATGGATTTGGGGATCAAGATCAAGTTATCAGACTTCAGTTTGAAGCACTAAAATGCATCACAACTCACGACAGGGAGGGTCTTTCCTTGCTTCTTCCAGATGCTGCTTGTTGCCAGTACACCTTGACATCCCTTGTTTTAGATGCATCATGCCAGCCCCTGCTTCTACTTGCACAGGGCAGTCTCGTGTGTGTGTGTGTGTGTGTGTGTGTGTGTGTGTGTGTGTGTGTGTGTGTCTGTCTGTCTGTCTGTCTGTCTGTCTGTCTGTCTGTCTGTCTGTGTGTGTGTGTGTGTCTGTCTGTCTGTCTGTCTGCCTATGTCTGTCTCTCTCTGTGTGTGTGTGTGTGTGTGTGTGTGTGTGTGTGTCTGTATGTGTGTGGTATCTAAGTTTGTTCTTCTGAGTCTTATTTACTGCTCTACATTGTTGAGGAGACACCATGACCACTGCAACTTATAAAATAAAGTCTTTAATTGGGGACCTGCTCGCAGCTTCAGAGAGCTTTATCTTCATGGTAGGGGATGTAGCAGCATACAGGCAGGCAAGCATGGTGCTGGAAAAGTAGTCCAGAACTTGCATCTGTTCTTCAAGTTTCAGACACACAGAGAGAAATTGGGCCTAGCAGGGAACTTTGAAACCTCAAAACTCACCCCCAGTGACACACCTACTCCATCAAAACCACACATCCTAATCCTTTCCAAATAGTTACATTATCTGGGGTCCAACATTCAAATACCTAAGCCTAAGGGGCCAATTTTATTCAAACCACCCAATTCCACATGGATTTTTTTTATAAAGACACCACTCAATGGATTTAGGATCTACCCTAATCCAACATACTGTCACTTTAACTAATTACATTTGTTAAAATGGAAGAACTGTCCTCATTCCAACAGGGAGGAAATAGGGAGGAGGGGTACAGCTCACAAGTTCTAAACCCAGCCCTCCATGAGGCTTTGTGGACTAAGTGACTCTGTGATTCTTTCCCATCCTTCTGGAGCCTCATCCTCTTGGTCATTAATTTGGAAGTCATTTATTTCCATTACAGCTAATCATTATCAAATAGATAAATAATAATAATAATCTGGAAAACAACAACTCTGATTTTATACAGTTAAAGAGCTAATTTACCTGACAGAATCTACATCAGCTTAATCTCACTTACATCTTAATTTTTTTTTAACTATTCAAAGATTAAAAGAAACCAAGAAACCCTTGGGATATTGAATATTTTCTATGCTAATTCACAAATGGATTTAAGGCTATAGGAAGCCATAAAAACACATCTCTTCCTAATCTATGCATCCAATACAGCACTGCAAATACATCTAATAAATTTCAAAAATGCAACAGAAGCTTGCATTCACCTTTAAAGGCCCTGAGGCTACAAATGTAATTCTGTCACATAGCACTACAATAGAAGAAACTTGCATTGTTAAGGACAAATTTAATGAATTATAGTAGTAATGTAACATGTCACCCAAAATTATGATACTATTGAAATGAAACATTATTTATGTATAGTTCTAGTTAGAGAAATTTGGGCTGCTAATAAACATTGGTGTATTATATACATTCCACATGAAGTATACCTCAGTAACAAATGACAACACACACACTTGAGATAACAGAGGCCTTAGAATATGCTGCCCATGCTCACAAAGTTGTCTACTTCTCCCTTAGAGTATCTTCTTTCTTAGATTAATTACAAACGGTTTGTTTTAATTAAAGCAGAATATGTTATTATTATCTTTTCTCTAATGCATTGCAGTACTTTGGGCATATCACTTGGGCTTAGCTAAGTATCACAATTCTTTTTCTAGTCATAGGAGATGATTAACGGGGCTCAGCATTTCTTAACACTTTGGTACATTGTCATGTAAGAAGTCAATGTTGAGTTTGTGCCAGATTATTAGTACTGCCTGCCTAGAATCCTAGTTAAGTAAATGCTATAGTATGGGTGGTTTGTTTTGTGTTTGAACAAGGTCACCTATATATTTGGTCAAACATTATTCTGGGTACTTTTTTCTGGGAGTGTTTTTATATAAAATTAACATCAGTAATCTAAGTGGTCTGATCTGAGCAAGCCTTGCTGAGACAATTGAAGACATAAACAGAAAGGGCATTATCCAAATTTTAGTTTCAAATTCAACCTTCATGACGTTAGAAACCACAATCATAGAAATTAAGGTTAATTAGTTTTTTGAAAGGTAAATTTTCAGTAGTCTTGTGAAACAGTGTTTTCAGGCCATGACAGGGACAGTGCATACATGAACTGTCACTGGATGTGACCACATGAACAAACATGTACAAGATTAAGACAGTAGAAGTTCCAGTATGAGTAGGGGAGCTCTTGAAGTTACACCACTAACTGAAGAGCTATTGGCAATTCATTGATGGTTGATGGGGACATAGCATGCCAATTTTCTTCAAGGATGCTGTCTCGAGTAGGCTACTCATGTTCCAGTAGATAGCCATATATCCACAAACCTACAAAGAGCACTAAGTGGGTTTTAAAAGAATATGTAAAATTGAGAGATAAAAATGTTATGGGTAAAATGGAAAGAGTGGGAGGAACAGAGGAGTCGCCTATTTGATCAAAACACACTATGTACATATATGAAATTATCAAACAATAAATTATAAAAGAAACAAAGGTAAATTTTGACAAGAAGTTATTTTGCAGTTTTTAATTTGCCTTATTTTCAAGCAATCTTCTGCAGATCTAAGGCAGCCTTACAAACAAAATACCAGAAATCATGGAAAAAATAAGCAGTCTTGTAGTCAATAGAGGAAAGAAGAGAGAGGGAGACTGGAGCTTTTTCAGACTTCCATTCCCAGGAATATCGCTATTGTTTGACTTGTCTGGCAGTTCCCTGGAAGACTCTACTACCAAGGCTGTCTTATGTGACTAACTCATAAAACTTGCCCATGCCAACAACAGATATCTCAGGAATGTCTACTGAAAACAATCACAGCCAATTGTTGAACATCTTAGTTGCCTGAGCCAGACAATAACAGTTGTAACAAACATTTTTAAAAAATGCTTAAAAGGAAGATCTGGAGAATGAGACATCAAGTTCTGGCATGCTCCTGGGAATCTAGGAACCTCACCAGGGAGGCACATGCTCCCTGGACTTGAGAAGGACATTGCAGAAGCAGAAAAAAATGTCTCAACCAGAACTGTCAGCTGGTTAGCTGAGGGTCAGTGGCATACCCTGAAAACACTCAAACCTCCTGAAACACATATTAGCTCCCACAATCTGAGGTAACATCTATAAAGTAATTAGGTAATCACAACTTAACTGAACATAGATTTAATGATTAGCCATGACAATGAACACACTGTTTACAAATTAGTCAAGACAGGTCATTAAGCAAATACCATTAAAGCCCAGAAAGTGTCCTATTTTTGTCCTTGAAAAATAAAAGTATTAACTACTTTAGATGCATTTGAAGAGCTATAATAACTGATATCCAAAGAACATAAAGGAAAGCATGAGAATGTTATCTCACCAGAGAGGCCATAAATATGGGGATGTAAAGTAGATAGAAATAAATAAAAATTGTGAAGCCAGAAAATCCAATAAGTGAAATGATCAGTTCCTTAGACATCAATGGCATATTTGAGAAAATGTGACTGATGTCTTGATCAAAACATTTCATATACACATATATATGTAATTCCAAACAATAAATTACAATAGGAAAAAGGTGAATTATGACAATAGCAGTTATTTTTGTAGTGTTTTAATTTGCCATATTTTCAAGCTTTGAAAGTAGTTCAATGATTACTGTTTAATCAGAGTAATAGAAATTTATAAAAGAATGAAGAAAATCAAACAGTTCTTCAAGCATTAAAATGAATAAATTGAAATAACAATTGCTCCAAATTCCCAAATTTGATGAAAAAAATTAGTTTTATCATTTTCTTAAAACTCAACTAAACCTTAGTATGATAAACTAAAATGCTTCATAATGTAAACATTTATTAAAAGTCAAAAACAAAGAAAAAACTTGAAAATAACAACAGAGAATCTGGGGAGAAGGTTCCTAATAACTCAGTTTCCTAATCAAAATAACGGAGAGAGAAGGAATGAGACAGCATGTCCCAAGTGCTGAAGAAAAACACTGTCAACCAAAAAGTCTCTGTGCAGTAAAGCAGGTCCTTCAAAACTGAAGGCATGCTTGTAATTCCAGCTACTTGGGAAACAGAGGCAAGAGGATTGTGTAAGCCCAGAACCTTGAGGCTAGCCCAGGGAAAAAAAATAAGACCCTGTCTAAATAAACAAAACCAAAATAATGCAGAAGTTGAAATATTATCAGATAAACAATATGTGAGAAAACTTCTCCGTCAGATCTGGCCTATAGGAAACACAAAAGTGAGTCCTTCAAACTAAATGAAAGGACACTACACATAAAGAATTTTTTTAAAAAAACTAATAATTGTTTATTAATTATTTAAGTGAATATAGAAATGTAATCATAGACGTTATTCTCTAAAATTTAAAAGACAACATCATAAAGCAATGTTCGATAGGCTGTATTCAGTTATATAACCTATTGATAAGGAATTTTACAATAACAGGACAAAAAGAGAAGTGGGGATGAAATCACGTGGAATGCTTTTATTATTTTATTTGAATTAGTATGAATTTGAACCAGATTGCAGCATGTTAATATGTTCTTTGGAATTGAAGTTAGTAACAATAAACTAAAAAATATAACCAAATACACATGAGAATTAAAATGGTACTTCAAACAACAGTTGCTTAACACAGAAGGCAATAATGGAAGAAAACAGGAACAAAGATGCAGGAACATATAAGAAATAAAGTCAATGTAGACGCTACCGATATAAAGAATCACATTAAAGATAAATGGATGAACCTCTCCACTTAAAAGGCAGAATTTACAGAAGTAACTTTTAAAACTCTTGATTCAGGCCTGGTGCACAACGGAGGACAAGCCGAGGTCCATCCCAGGTCTCTAAGGGCAGGAAGAATTTCACCCATGAGCCTGCCAGGTGCCTCGATCGGGCAATCAGACACTGTCATGATGAGTGCGTACAGGGTGGAGAAATGGGAAAGAGGGAAAAAGGCTGATCCGAGGAGGTTAAGACAGTGAGGAAATGGCTGAGGTAGATGGCCAGCTTGTCATCCAGGGCCAGGTGATGTCTGGACCTGGGCTGCTGCCAAGGACCATGACTTGGCCCAGTGCCCTGATGCAGTTGCGGGGATCTGTGTTGATGTCTGTGGTTCCTGTTACCACTGAGGGCCCTGTAGACACCCAGAATCTGGGCTACCACCTGTGACCAGGCTGATGTCCAAAGAATTTGTCCCCAGAAGGGACATGCTTATCAGTATTCCTGTGCCACCATCCAGCCCAGACTGCTGTTGGGGGCCATGTCTGGGTCCATGGCCCTGCTGCATCTGAGCTAGAGTTGATATCTATGGTTCCTGTTGCCACTGAGGACCATGCAGATGTAGATGTAATTCTAAATGGTCTTATTAAATAAGAAACACAGAGCCAAATAAAGAGTTAAAGCCCAGAGATGGAGTAGTAGCCAAGAACTAAGACTACCCTATCTTACCACTCATGCATCCTTCACCTGAGAGAGAGACCTTCTTCCTGTGTCCTGTCTTTTTATTTTGCCTTCTCATTGGCTGTAAACCCAACCATATGACTTCCTCATCACTGCCTGTCTATACAGACCTCTAGGTCTCTATGGTTCATACTGATATTAAAGGTTTGGGTCACCACTTGGCTGTGTCCTTAAACACACAGAGATTCTGCCTGCCATGTGATTGGATTAAGGGCATGTGACACCACGGCCAGACTTCTGATAAATGACTTGCTCTTAGCTCTGATCTCCAGGCAACTTCATTAATATACAAATAAAATCACATTTCAGCACAAATAAAATATCACCATATGCAGAGGCTGACACCTGAGACTATGTTGGTCTTAGAGGATCATGTTGCTGGTGGGGCCATACAAACCTGGGTGGCCCATGCTGTTACCCAGGGCCATGGGCCATGGTGTCACCTGGTCCTGAACTGTGGCAAAGGGTGGTCTCTGGGTCCCTGGTCCTACCACAGCCAGGGTCTGTGTCGATGTCCATGGATCCTTTTACCATCCAAGGCTGAGCAGATGCCCAGGATCTGAGACACCACCTGTGGCCTTATTGGTGCCCGGTGGCTGTACTGACACCAGACACGTATAGACCTGAGTAACACATGCTGCCACGCAGGCACCTACAGGCATGAGATGAGGCCAGGACCATGTCTGGGTCCATCATCCAAACACATCAGGGATCTGCATTGATGTCTGTGGCTCTTGTTGACCACTTAAAGCAGTGAGGATAGGGCCTTACAGAGTTGGCCCTGCCCCTCACTGGCTGCAGCACTAGGGAGAACTGGCCCAGCCCATCACCAACTGTACCACTCTGAAAAGCAGGTCCTACACCTCTTCAGAGCAGCACAGCAGAGCTGTCCCTGCTGGCAGAGATGAAGGTGAACCCACCCTGAATACACAAAAGTAGGAAAACTAGTCCCACGGCCTGCCATGAGGTGATGTAGGCAAGGGGGAGACATCCACATTGCTCCTCACCCCTCACCTACTGCAGGCTGGAAAAACTGGCCCCATGAGGGACTGGACCTGCCTGGACTGAGTCTACCAGGTTGATCGCAGTCCTCGGGAGAGGATTTGCCCTGGAGGAGGTGGGAATGGAGGGTGGGCTGGGGGTAAGAGGAGGGGGTGGGAGCGGGGAGAATAAGGGAACCCGTGGCTGATATGTAGAACTGAATGGTATTGTAAAATAAAATAATTAAAATTAAAAAAATAAATAAACTGGCCCCATGGTCACAAGAGTGGGAGAGCTGGTCCTGTCCCTGACTGACTGCAGCACTTGGGAGAGCAGGCCCTGCACCTTGCCTAGGCAGCACATAGGAGCTGACTCTGTTGATGGTGGCTCAGGTGAGTGGGCTGGGGCAAGCATAAGAGCAAGAGTGACCTCACCCCCTGCCTGCCATGTGATGGCATGAATAAGAAAAAAAATTCCCTCACCCTTTGCACCTGTGGCAGGTGAGAGAGCTGGCCCTGGGGCCAGAACAGTGGGAGAACTGGCCCTGCCCCTTACCAGCTACACACACAGGAGAGCAGTCATGGTCCCTTGCCTGGGCAGCACACTAGAGCTGACCCTTGGGTGGGGGTGCAGGTGAGCGGGGCCTGTGGACATGAGAGTAGGAGAGCTGCCCCCACATATGCTATGAGTTGGCAAGGGTAAGGGAAATGTGTTCCCCCTTGCCACCTGTGACAGTTGGGAGAGCCAACTTTGGGGACATGAGAATGGTAGAGTTGACCCTATACCTCACCTGGGCAAATCAGTAGAACTGGCCCTTCTGGTGAGAGTGCAGGTGAGCTGGGCCCAAGGGTGTGAGAGCAGGAGAACCGGCCCTGCTCCTTTCTGTCTGTTACATTGGGTGAGCTGGCTGGGGAAGTGCTGGATAGCTCATCCAGATGGTGATGAGAGAAGGCTGGCAGGCTGACCAACCCAGGTACCACCCAGGCCCAGAACAGGACTATGAAGTATCCCATCCCAGCACCCACCTCATCTACAAACTTCTGGAGCACGTAAAGGGAGCAGACCTGCAGATCCAAAGCTACAGGATCTCTATGACTTAAAGCAACAACAGGACAGACAAGAGGAGCCCCAGTGAGGGCCCAGTATCTAGGATGCCTCAGAAGCCAGAGGCCTCGAACCAAACCAATGACTCGTTGCAATGAATACTTACAAGTAAAGATGTATGGTCTAAGGGGTGAACTGTGTGACTCACTGGGCCACATTACAGCTTCCATGCTGAGATATTTTTATTTTTTTATTTATTTGTTTTTGTTTTGTTTTGTTGGTTGGTTTGGTTTAGTTTTTTGGTTTTGGGGGGTTTTTTGTTGTTGTTGTTTTAGTTTTAAATGTTGTTTTGGAGGGAGTTTGAATGGCAGGAGGTATAAGCAAGGGGACTGGAAGATGGGTAGGATCAGGCTGCAGAATGTGAAATCCACAAATAATCCATTAAAAAGTTAAAAAAAGAAAAGAAAATCTTGATCTGAGTAGATGCTTTCTATAAGAGGCATATTTTGGATTTATAGGCAAAATTATAAGTAAAATGAAAAGATAAACCAAGATATAAATTAAAACAGATCAAAATAGAACTACCTGGAAAGCTAAAGTGATTTAACAGGCATTGCATAAAATAGACTTTAATTAAAAATTGTTTTATTATAGTAAACATAATGTGTAGTAAGAGTTGAAAGAGTTATCACGAGGATGAAATAAGATACCATTATACATCAGAAAAAAATAGACTTTAATACAAATTGGTATATAGGACATTTGAATAAATGCTCAGCCAAGAAATAAAGTATTTGATCAGAATTTAAACCAACCAAAGCTAACAGACATGTGTTAGCACTGCCGCATGAACAAGCCCAGTCACAGTGGCTGAGAGTGTTTCCAGGTCTTCCACAGGACCTGAGTGCAGTTTCCAGCACTCATGTCAGCCTCCTGAGATACATCCACACATGTGGCATGCATTCAACATTGATATCTTGCTGCCATATGCCAATGCACAAACAGGAATACCTGCACACCTGTGCATATACCGTGCACACGCACACAACACAGAAGAAGAAAAAGAAATCACCGATAATAAAGTCTTTACAAATCTTATCCCCATAGAAAAAATGCAGATTTGAATAAGAAGTATCTCCTGTGGACATACGTGTCATAAGGCTTGGTCTTCTGTTAGATATGTAGCACTATGGATTCAAAATTTGATGTCATTTTGGGAGGTCCTAGAAACTAGAAGATGGTGCTTAGTTGGGGTATCCCTATGGGTACAGTTTGACATGCATCTCTTGGCTCTTCCTCGTCCAGTGCTGTTGGGGACACAGAGGTCAGTGTCCTCACAGAGAAGCACTAAGAGAACCAGGAATGTTAATCATGCAGAGGTGTCTCTTCAATGGAGGAGACAAAAATCAAAGGCCTGCATTCCATCCAAAAAGCTGAGAGTAGAGGTTGTTAATGACCTGGTGACCTTTATGCTGTCTGTGGAGGCAGACCTCACCAAATTGCCCAGGATGATTATCCCAGACTCTCCCCTCCTAGACCATTACCCATCTTTAAGGTGGCTGTCACATGTACTTTATGGCCCGCAGACCTTTATGCTATCAGTCAGAGACCACACTAGATTCTGGGCGTTTTAGCCTTAGAACCCCTCCTCATGGTCACACGTACTTTGTAATGGAGTTTCTATGTAGTCGCACCTTAAGCTTTACTGTGCACCTGTAATTGGACTGTTTGGACTGGTGGTTGCCTGGAAACCTTTTCCAAATTTGTACTGTGTTTTGACAGTGCAATTGACAATGAATGGCCTGGCATTAGACTCCCCAAAGTCTAATGATCTAGGTTGACAAAGTCAATCTGCACCAGATCTTCATTCTTATCTCTTTGCATGGCTTGCTTCCCTGTATGACTCCTGTAGGGACCTGCTCACTGTTTCTTCTCTCTATGCCCCTGTCTGTCTCCTTCCTGACCACCATGCGGTGATCAGTTCTGCTTCACCACAGCCCTCCAAACAACGGAGAAAGGGGCTAGAAGCTGAAACTTACTAACCAATGACACAAGATAACCTTTTCTCCTTTATATTGACTTTCTCAGATGTTTGTTTCACAGCTAAGAAAAGCTCCTCAATTCATTATATGGTATTAGAACTACAGTATGGAAAATAGGAAGACATTAAAAGTTAAGAAAACTACCAGATAGATATTTCATGAATATCAGCACAAAAGTCTTCAACAGAATACCACAATGTCAAATCCAACAGCTTACGAAAAGCATTACACACTATGAGCCAAAAGGACTCATTTAAAAAACACAAAATGCATTTGGTATATGAAGATTAATACAATATAATACATTAAAGGATAAATAACTTTAAATAATAATCTCAGAAAAATCCTTTTTTCTACTGGGGAGCTTTGTCTTATTATCACCATTTAGCAAATACAGACTCTTTCATGATTCAAGAAAATTGTCGATAGCATGGTACAAGGGTGGCTCCCCAATTGGCAGTGACAGGGGCAGGCTCTTGACCTCTGACTCAGCAGCCAGCGTTGTAGGTGGCAGGTGCATCACGTAGATGCTTAACACAGGAACTACTTCTAAGGTGTCTTCATGAAGTGGTGAAAAAGATTCTCATCAGCTACCTACTAATGAACTATAGAAAAGCTCCATCTTGCATTTGAAATGCCATCAAATGAAACAGGACTTGTCCTTACATCTTGTCACTACCCTCTGCACTTGCCCTTAAGTGAACTGATTGAGATTTTGGCTTCTCTACTAATAACTTTCATTTTTCATTTGTTATTATTATATTACAAAAAATTTGGGTTTATTATGGGATTCTTCAAACAAGATTCATTCTGTTGTTTCTTTCTGCCCCGCCTTGTCCTTCCCCTCCTTGCCCTGGTGGCTTCCAACCCCCAATAGTCTCCTTTCTGTTGTCACAGCTCATGCTTTCCACACACCCACCTCAGTGACTCTTGTTCTCATCCCATGGTCTCCTATCTGGCTCCATAGTCCACATGTAGTCTTAACAACCCTTTACCTACATAAGTTAGAGCACTGAGAGTTGGGATTTGCATAAGAAAGTGAACATGGGATGTTCCTAACAACTTTCATAGTCAATGGTTGGGGGAAACTTTCAATGAAACAAGGAATAGATTGCCGGTATTTTTATTTTCCCTCAGTATATTCAATGAAAAAGAAGCATCAAACAAGCACAGGGTTGTCTAGCCCAGAATAATATGTCCTTGGATAAAATGTCATTCTCAATAGTCTTGTCATAACACAAATTAAAACACTGATAAAGTCAACCGCTTTTCTAGTCACATAATGCTATGTTGATTCCACAGTTCCTTTCCAAAGAGAAACAGAGGCTTTGCTGGCAGAATCAAGGGCACCCTGTACAGTTCTGAATATGAAATTTCTGTGTAAAATGAATTGGGGTTTCATTAAAGAATTGAAGACAAACACATTCAGCAGAGCAGAGCAAAAGCACCACTTACATAGATTGGAATCTGACAAAGGAATCTCTGATACCTCAGCAGGAGATGACAGGATGGACTTCCCACTTACCAGTCAATTGACACTTTAGTCACCATGCTAAGGAGTGGCTTGGCCGGCTTAGCAGTCTGAGGCTGGAATATATAACAATAATTTATACTTATAAAGGATATCAGAATATTAATTATTTTAACCACATTATATTGCTGCCTGGTGATTCAGAAATACTGCATGTGCTTTCTGAATTAGATAAAGCCATCTAGATCGATTAAAATCCATACTAAAAGCAGAGTTCCTGGCCTTGAAGTTGGTGCTCAGTCTATTTTTTGCATTGCCACTCCAGGCCTCTGGACTCTGTGATGGCTTAATTAACCTCCCTAGCTTTAAATTTGTCCATAAAATGGTGATAATAAGACACACCTCACAGTCATATAATGTGTTAATTAATTGATTTGGCAAAAGGACTTCCACATCTATGGAAGGAAAGTATAAATTGTAAATATTTCGATTAATTTTAATTGATACAGGATCATTTTTCATACCATTTATCAACAGGGATATTGAATAATATATAAAGTGATTTAAAAAATTCTTCAATCACTCAAAAAAAAAAGAAGTGCTTGAAAAAAATCTCGCTTAAGTCAGCATCCATGACTCATTCACTGAAGAGAGCTAATTACTGACCACATGCAGGCTACTGAATTCTCTTATGCAATGAGAATGTTGACTGTTTTGACAAGGGGATCTCTCTTATTTGGGATTGTATTTTAAATAGGTGACCCATATTCCAGTTTGCAGTGTAATATGTTGCAGTTTGGAATATAAGTTATATAAAAAAAGTCAGACATAATTCATTCTATCTCATAGTATCCTAGCCAGATTACTATAAAACATTTCATGCCAATATTAAATGTAATAATAAATAAATTTATTTATAACTAAATAAGCATCATAGCATTTCTCAGAGAAGTATTATTTCATCTGTATCTACTTTCTTAAATGAGGTTTTTTTTTTTTATCTAGCAGCTCTATAAAACATGTTGAGCAGGAATCTGAAAACAAAAATACAGCTAAGTTATTTCATCTTAAAACCATAAGTAAATAATTTAAGGACTTCTGTTTCAGACATGAACCTGATGTGGAAGCTCCAAAGCCCCATAACCCTGGAATTATATGGCGATAAAAGGCCGATGCTGCGTGCCAGAAATGAAACACTGAGCCTTCAAATGCGTCTATGGCACGGTTTGTAGCCATCCTCAATCAAAACACAGTGCCGATTGATTTTTGCTCCCCAAACAGGAGGCCTACCCCGCTCTGAGGGGCCCTCGATGAAGCCCTTCTCCAACACCTTTTTTCTGACAATTGTCACAAAAAAAGTAAATTCATCAAAATCAGTTAATCCTTACAAAAAATCGTTACAGTGTTGTTATCGATCGCCTGATCCAGATGTGCTCGCATCTGTAAAAAACACTGTGTCAAAGCAGGATGTCTCAGGTGTTCATATCTAAAATCCCACTTACCTTTCCCATGTCTCCTCTACAGTAATCTTCTCATTTATAATGTCCAATGGGAGTGGCATGTATATATCATGTACTTGTGTACTTGGGTGTGTATGTATACACCTATACACATATGTGCAGCCTAGTTCAACCTAATTAGCAAGCACAACATCTTACCTGCCCAGCAATACAAATGCCCAGAACTGTAACATACCAATATTACTATATCTTTCTTCATGTGGCTGTGAATTTTCATGCTGATCTTAAGGATTTTATACATAGATAGAATTTACCTTATCTTCCGGCCATGCGTAAGGGTGAAGGATTATTTTGGGGCTTTGTTATTCCTTGGAGTAAAATAATTTTTCCTCTTAGGGAGATCAGCCAAATAAATGTAATGAAATGATGCAATTTTAGCTCCTTTAAAATTATAACTTTATGACATTTGCACATTATTAAAAATAAAAAATGTTTTCATGATTAGTGTAAAGATCTGTTTGATTTAAAGCTAAGGGTGGGTTTATTTGCTAAATAAATTAGCAAAGGAAAAAATGAAAATATCATGTATTTCCAAAAAGGTTCTGAAATGCTGAAGTCGTTGTGGTAAAAATGTAAAATGATACAACCACTGTAGAAAAGTGTTTTCAGTTCCTCCCAAAGTCAAACTCATCCTTAGTAGATGATCATCAAATTTGATGTGTACCTAGTTTTAATTGTTAGCACACTCTAGAAACATCTAAGAAGATGATTTCAATGAGGGATTGTCTACATCAGGTTGGCCTGTGGACCTGTGAGGGGGGGGGCGAGTTGGCTTGATTTTGTTAACTAATACTAGAAGACCTAGGCCATTGTGGATGACACAGCTCCCTGAGTATGCATCCTGAACCGCACAAGCTTGGGGACAGTGCGTT
Organism: Peromyscus leucopus; assembly: GCF_004664715.2. Lineage (NCBI taxonomy): Eukaryota > Metazoa > Chordata > Mammalia > Rodentia > Cricetidae > Peromyscus > Peromyscus leucopus. Next base: position 66,991,674 of record NC_051072.1, on the reverse strand, counting down.
AAGTAGTGAGTATGCAGACATTCATGCTCTTCCCCTCTAGACTGTGGGTGTGGCTGTCTGGTTGACTTCCTACCATGACTTCCCAGCAATGATGGCAAAATTGCAGTGAAAATAAACTTTCTCTGCACTAAAGTCATTTTTGTCAGGGTACTAAACAGCAACAGGAACAACAATGTCCAAAACCGAAAGTAAAAGCACAAACTGATGCCAAAGTAAGCAAATTCATGAGAATACTCCCGTCTCTAAGGGCCACAACACAGCACTCACTCCATCCATGTCGATACCTATCAACAAATTAGTGAATAAACAAACCATGGCACCTGCTAGAATATTCAGTCACAAATCTGAATGAAATTCCATGTGTAGATGGATTCTAAAAAAAATGCTAAATGAAACAGAAATTATGCTAAACAAAACATGAAAGAGCAAATATATTCGGATTCCACTTACATGAGTATTTTAGTTCATTCCTACCCAATCTAAGATATCTTTCAGTTTAGACTAGGTAGTTTATAAGCAATGGAAATTTACTTTTCAAAGCTCTTGAGGATAAAAAGAATAAGATCAAGATGCCAGCAGATTTGGTGTCTAGTGAGGACATGGTCTTTGCTTCAGAGGTGGCACGTTCTTGCTGCATGCTTACACAGTGAAAGGGCAAGAGAGAATGAAGTGTTTCACACGGGTTCCTTCGTGTGGACACTAATCCGATCCGTGTGTGTGTGTGTGTGTGTGTGTGTGTGTGTGTGTGTGTGTGTGATCCCTTTCACTGAATCACCCCCTGTATGGCATCTCTCTCAGCACAAACATGCATTTTGAAGAAAACAAGCCAACAGGAGTAGATAAGTTCATAAAGGCAACAAGAAGAATAGATGTTGCCCAGGGCTAAGAAAAAATGGAGAACAGGGAGTCTCTGTTTACAGAACGTAGATTTCTGTTAGAGCAGATGGAAGACTTTTGAGCACTGCTCTGTACTTACCTGTGTCTGAGGAGGTCGGACGGGTGTCCATGCCCCAAGACTGGAGTTATAGCTGCTGTGATCTTGCTGATGTGAGTGCTGAGAATCGAACTCAGATCCTCTTCAAGAGCAACATGTTCCTAAACACCACTGAGCCATCTCTCCAACCCCTAAACACTGCACTACATGATTAAAGTAGTTAACATAATAATTTTCACAGTACAAACATATTTTAGAAGCATAGTCTTGATATGTTGTCCAATTTAGACTAGAGCTCATGATCTTCCTGTCTCAACCTTCTAAATACATGGAATTACAAGTGCATATGCCTGTGACTGACTGTTCATTATGTATATTTTACCACAAACTAAACCACTAACTAATACGAATTAGTATATGTCTACAAAAATGATTCGGTTCAATTTGACCCATTATTTTTTCATAGCAACTATAAGTCTTTCTATTCCGTGTGTGTGTGTGTGTGTGTGTGTGTGTGTGTGTGTGTGTGTGTATCAAATCTAGTTTCTGAAAGTGGTAAAGAACACACGGTCTTCCAATTTATTAGATGAGAAAATAAACATTAAATTTACCTTCTCAATTCTGTTGAAGTTCACAGGAAAATACCCTTCTTGAGGTTTATTAAACTCTAATCATTTTCTTGAAAGATTAGCAGCAATTATCATTAAGGTTTAAGCACTTAGCTGTGACTACTGCAATAAATCTTATTAAGATAACTGAAACATACTTCTCCTGCATGTAGCAACCTGTCTCCGAATCAGGACCATCTGTAAGTGTGATTGCCTGGCGCACACAGATGGGAGAAGAACAACCGTGAAGCTATACCTTTCTTTAATCATCAGTTGGTTCCAAACAAACCGAACCCTGACTCAGACTATTTGCATTTGAAAGATTATGTGATCGCTGTAATTAACAAATACTCATCAGGTCTCTGATATAAAACGAATTATGAGTACCTGATTAAAAATAATACTTGAACTGTGCAAGACCCCCTTTCTAATCTCTGACAGACTATAAAAAAATCATATGCTAACAATAGAGGAGCTGGTTTCAGGTTTTTACAGCACACAATTCACCTACAGATTTAAAATGACAGAAGAAGGGAAGAGAATAATTTATTCTTTATGCTTCCAGCACAGAATCATAAGACCTCGGAATCCATAACTTCAGGGCTACACTAAACTGCTGTCACCCTAAATCAGCTGCAAAGGTGAGTACCTGCCCGGCCTTTCTTCCCCTCAAGGCAAGGGAAAAGCAGATCCATGCTACTCACAAAGCCCACATCATGGAATAAGGAAAAAAATCAGGGAGATCAATATCTTCCCGAGAGTGACCACATACTGCCCAACCTGATCTCTTTCCGCTGCATTAGTAGCCAGAGGACAGAGACATGAGTTCTGCGCAACAAAGAAAAATGAGTTTGCAGCTGAGAATGTTTCACTTCCGGTCCTGAGTGTGTTAGCAAGATGAATCTCCAAATTACTTAACCATTACAGTTTCCTCATCTATTAAAGAGACAAAGATACACACACAAACACACACATACACATGCACATACACATGTACACACACATACACACATATACACAGGAACGCACACATACACACAGGTACACACATGCACAAAGGTACACAAACATACATACACATACAGGTACACACCCACACATACACATACCCATGTATACAAACAAGCACACACATACACACACAAGTACACACACACTCAAGCACAAACACATTCAAACACACACACACACACACACACACACACACACACACACACACACTGGATTCCTGTGAGCTTTGACTAATGTGATCTGAGATCACAATGGTGCATAAGAAGTGGCCAACACACTTTTGTTAAATAAGGGTAATAACAAAGGGGAATTAACGACAGTCAGCCTCAGTATCTAAAGTTGACCACCATCAGGTTATTTTTCAGTCTTGACTAATCTAAAGTATTTCTACTTTGCCGAGAATCGAGTTAGCAATGAAAAGCAAGTATCTAGAGAGAGGCAGACCACCTAGCTTAAGTTTCGCTCTCCACCCATTAGCTTCCTGACTCTGGCAGAGTGGTCACCTTCTCTGTGCTTCTCCTCACTCTTCTGTACTGTGGGTGTGACAATAATCCACTCGTAGTGCTGGTGGGGTGGGACGTGAGTCAACACACCCAAATTTAGAACAGGCCCAGGTACCTGCAGGTGCTCCCTAAACAGCAATTATCCGGTCTGCACAATGAAGCTTGGCTGGGGATGCCCCAGAGGCCTGACATGGTCCTTGACTTCACACGCCTTACATCCTTCTGGGCCACAGACTTTGAAAAACAAACATGGAAATCCTTAGCTGTAGATTACAGGCCAGGGACTGGGGACAAATGGGAGTACCACCAGCAAGCCTGAGCCATCTGAGCTAATTGTTCCATGTCAGGTTCCATCCACACGTCTCAAAAGTGCTGTCTCTATGCTAGCCAATGAAGAAACACATCCTGAAGCACAGCGGCCCTACACGGTGAGGTCTCCACATGCCCTTCCTCTCCTCTTCTACAGTATGCCTGATCGTCTTAACTGCAGCTTGCTTCATCGGTGTTTGTCTGAAGCTTATTGTTATTATTATTTGCAGGAAAAAGTTTTCTTAACCTCAGATGACCTCACGCTTTGAGACGCCAGATGCTGAGGAATATTGAAATTATATTTAAAGCAGTGTTACACTCAAATTAAGATGTATTTTCTGCTAGATTACACTTTTAAAAGACCGTCATCACATATTATATACACTTAGATATCAAATGACTGCATTTACATTTGAACCAAAATAAAAGCTGAAAGTGGTTAATGAAGTTCTAATTCATAGCCTTGAATGTTTTTAGCCTACTACATCCAAATTATTTTTTTAAATAACTGCCACTAGAAAGGCTAATGTAGTGCAGATGACACCCCAAATATTTGCAATGGGTCACGTGACACCGCGGCAGCAGCTCAACAATTGACTATAATAGGTGTGAGAAGGAATGATAGGCTGCCTTGGTGCTTAAATAGATAATATTTCTATTAAATCCTTAAAAAAAAAAAAACCTTGATTAACACCAGAAATATTTCTCACTTTGCCTAAAGAAACCCTCATTAAGGAAATTTTCACTGAGTTCCATACAATATGCTCATCTGTTACCATGAGCTTGTTTTTACTCTATATTCAAAGCTGTATGTTTATTTCTCTGTTCTAGTTCAGTTCTAAAAGCCAAAAATATGAAGCAGATGTGGTGACTCTCTCTGTGCTGTGAGGCACAATTACGCTTCTTTGAATGGCTTGGGCTCAACGCTTGCCCTCCCTAGAGCACAGGGAAGCTGAGAGATGCTTTACAGCCAAGAATCCAGCTTGCTACCTGTCAAGGAACCGGATTGACAGGCCACAGCTGGCTGATTGCGAGGGATACTTCCTGATTTTCCTCCCAGGCAGAGCCTGCCAGCACAGAAAGTACACAGGACAAACCTCAGCTAACAGAGTGTGCTAACCCGAAGAGGGTTAGCTGTGTGGTAGCACACTGCAAGATCCACTTTGGGCAGCAATTAAATGTGGCTTCGTGTTCAGACGGCTCTGCTTCTGAGGTAACAGAAAGCTGGACAATAGCCAAGAGCAAAGCAGAAAACCTCCCAAAGCATGAGTTTCAGCCCTGATTCCTTCAAACCTGTGCCTGCCAGATCTGCCTGGGTTTCAAAAGCACATGATGTTGATTTTTCTTTTGCTGAGAATAGTTTCAAAACATGTGGAAATTGCTATAATTGAAGAGAAGTCTTGAAACAAATGGTAATTTTGTTCTCAAAAAGGAAACTTTCTTCAGGCTGTGGGAGGTGAGGAAAGGAAGTTTCCTTTTCTTCTAAAATAAGTGAATGCTGAAATGATGGCATTCATAGAATCCTGCCTTCATCTTGTCAGTTTACAATTTCAAAGGGGTTTTAAAAACAAAAGTTACTGGAGGCTATGTTTGAAGAGGAATATATACAGACAAGCAAGTTCATGAGGTCATAAGTTTAATGCAAATAAGCAGGCCAATAGGCCAATAAAGTATGTTTTCCTTAAAGAGAACCATGGACCAACATTCACCCATTCAGAATTCATTTACTTAATGTAGTCTTGAACATTCTGCTGCATGCTAATGAGGCTGAAATGAAAATACAAACGATTTGCTCCCACATGGAAAGGGGAAAAGGACGGGTAAAAAAATGCCAAGTTGAAAACTATAAATTCTTACAGCAGTAAGGGCACATTCCCCCCTGTAGCCAGGACCCTGGGTCTTAGGGGAGTAGAAGACATAGGCATTCTGCCTGCAGAAAACTAGGATGCTTTCCTATCATTTACCGTTAGGTCAGGTCAGATTTTCAGACTAGTTCGTCATGTTCAACAACTGCTCTAGTGTGCTCTCACTGATCTTTTCTCTCCAACCCACCCAAACAAACTGAATGTGTGAGAGAGAACACAATCAGAAGGCCGTCATACTTTGGCTCTTCATCCTGAGAAGCCCCTAATCCATCTGACCATTGCCAGATATATTGACTCATTGTGACCATTTTCATCTCGCCAGTAGCACTGGGGTTTAATTTGTTTGTTTGTTTTTTCTGTTCAATTTAATTGTGCCACATTGTGGAGGCTACATCATCTCCAGCCTCCCATGACCACCTGGCATTTCCAGTGTGCTGTCCTGGGTTGCTTAAGAGAGGTAGCTTGTCGTGTTCGTTGAATCAGATGGAACTGAGCAAGCTGGAGGGTGAGGCACGGAGACACAAACGCCCAAGGCAGCACTGTACACGTGCCAACCATCGTGCCAGCAAAAGAGCCCTAATCCAGTGCTCTGCAGTTATAAAAGATGCTCGCTGCTTCGGCGACTAGTTATCGCGGAGACAGTCGTTGGGGTAGAAACAGCTGCTTTTTCCCACACACACACACTGCTTCCGGAGCCTGCTCCAGGCCTCTCACAAATGATTTTTGCCTTACATCTAGATCAAGTCCTTGATCATAAACAAAGACAAGTACAATTTGCCTTGTGACTGGCTCTATATCGCAAGGTAAATCCTTCGATGAATATCCTTAGATGAACAGTACCTGTAAACGAACACGGAACAGGCCAATGGATGCAGACCAAGAACTCTGTGACTTATGACATGTGCTCAAAGTGAATCTTACCAAATCTCTAGACTGGCAGTTGTCTTCACTGCACAGTGGATTGTGCTTCCTCCGGTTGTGAAGGGAAACAAAGACACACTTCTTTCAAACTCAGTACTAAAGGGTGTGTTATTTACTGGACGCGAGAACGGACCACGAGATACAACAAAACCCACTTTAAGTGTTTATTAGGGAGTTAGGAAAGAAGGTAGAGTGGACAGACCTAACAGAGGAAATGTGACAGAAGTGGGGGGGTGGAAATGGGTGGGGTCCGCTTTGAAGGATGACCTCACATGCATATGGGGGCTTAAGTAGCCATGCCACGCATGCGCATAGATTTCATGACCACGCTGAGCACAGATTACATTCGACAAACGACCCTGTGGTGACTAGGCATTTTGCCTGAATGCTGACAGCGCATGTGCTGCCATGGAACTCTGGAAGCGGTTAGGGGGTGCTGGGAATGAGAGCATGGTGTGTCCTGGGCAGTGTTTTTGTGTCAACTTGACACAAACTAGAATCATCAAAGGAAGAAGCCTCAGCCGAAGAAATGACTCCTTGAGATCCAGCTGTAAGGCATTTCCTTATTTTGTTTTCAAAAAGGGAGGGCCCAGCTCATAGTGGGTGGTACCATCCCTGAGCTGCTAGTCCTGAATTCTATAAGAAGGTGGGCTGAGCAGGCCAGGGGAAGCAAGCCAGTAAGCAGCGTCCCTCCATAGCCTCTGCATCAGGATCCTGCCTCGGGGATCCTGCCCTGTTTGAGTTCCTGTCCTGACTTCTTCGATGATGAACAGCAATGCTGAAGTGTAAGCCTAAAAAACCCTTTCCTCCCCAACTTGCTTTTTGGTCATGATGTTTCTTCACGACAATAGAAACCCTAACTGAGACAGGGTGGGAAACTTACCTCAGCTCTCTGTCCACCACATTAATATTTCAATTCAGCAAGTGTGAATAGTATAATGGCCATGAGAGGAGTATGTGAGAAGTATGTCGAAGAATCAAAGAGATAGTAAAAGCTCTGTCTAAGATGAGGCTGCGCTTGCCTGGGACAGTCAGGCAGGCAGATGGACCAGAGCACAAACTCGACAGCAACCTGTACAAAGCCACCACGTGGGGTTGGCGCCGTGGAGCACCATGAGCTGGGTTGGACCATGCTGTGTAGGAGTTTGAACTCACCTTTCAGACATCCAGATGCTGGTCACGGTTTAAAGCAATGGATGTGATGGAACAGTAAGCCGACTTCAGAACTTCCATTTCCACACGTAAGTGACAGAGCAGATTCTTCTCTCTGGGTGCAAATACATAATTCTGTATTAACTTCAATCACATGCCGGTAGATGCCCTTCTCTCAGAGAAGTTTAAAAGCTGTATCTCGTGAATTGGAAGGACAAGCTAAGGCGACTGTGGAAACATTCCCGGTCCCTTTAAAAAAAAATCTCCAGTTACAATGAACCTCGGTTATTAGAGAATAAAATATGTGAATGCAGAGTTCTGGGCTGCAGAGGCTTCAATGTCACTGCTGTATAAGCTGTAAAATCCGGTGCTTTGAAACACAAGAAAAAAGAGCATTTCAAATTGTAAAAATGATGATTATTTAACATATTTTCCACCCCCATAATAGTTTTCCCTAAAGTGTGCAGTTGCATACGATGATGTATATACAAATATGTAGATGTATACAAACTGAAATGCCAAACATTGAAATGGAGCTCAAATGAGTGGGCATTACATATGGAATAGAGTTTATAAGAAACCCTGTTTTGTAGTAATGAGATGTTTTCCAAGCTCTGCTTCAGTCTGGAAATCTACTTGGAGACAAGACCTGTTTCAATAGGACAAAAGGGAACCCCAAAAGGCAACCTTCCAGACCCGGAAAGACAGGATCTGGCATAGGACGGCCTCTGTGCCGCCTCAAATGCAGTCACAGGCCAAGGAGTGGAGTCAGAATTCCAATGACACAAATGCAGGTAAAAAATCCTCCTGGTCACCGTGTCTTTAACTGGTACTGAACACACTGTATCAAACTCAGCTGGCAACGGATTTAGTCAACTCTCTGCGCTTGGGAACGAGTCAAGATAAGTACTTGCTAGCTACTATGACCACAAAAATACGAAGAGAGAAAAGGTTTGGAGATTTTATGTTCCTCTCTAAAATATTTACAAAATATGTGCTTATGATCTGTGGAGCCTCAAATTTGCCTGGGTACTCTCATGTTTAAAGTTTTCTAGATGTAACTGATTATCACATTAGCCAGATAATGTTTCCTCAGAAAAACTTCACATTATGCTAGGGATGGTAAGAAAAAAAAATAATTTTGACAATATTTCCAACAGGAAGAATAAGATTAACAACTTCTAATCTAAAAGCTGTAGTCAGATTACTGACCTGACCAGTCGGACATCTCTCACCTGAAGTAGACAGGCCTTAAACAAGGAATGTTTCTGCAGGAGACTAAACCATGTGCTAATTCTTGTGAGTCCTGTTCACTGCTGGTGCCCTGCCTCGCTCTCTCCATATTTTAGATCTACCTTCCGCTGTGCTATCTCTGTCGTCAAATATGTCTTCCCCACAGTGGGCGGACACAGCCACTCATGGCTCCATGTGCGTTCAATCAGTGTGATGATCCAAATGACAGAGGAGGTTGGCTCTTTGTCACTAATGTCTGCAGCACGCGTACAAGTACCACTTTCCACATTTAGCAGATTGTATTTATGTATTTAGGAATATGTGCTTATGTATTTACATATCCATATATGTATGCAACATCAATCAATTACTGAAAACAGTGGCCATGAGTGTGGAAGAGCAAAGAAGAGTATAGAGGAGAGTTTGGGGGTGGGGAAGGGATAGAAAATGGGGCAATTACGTTATAATCTCAAAAAATTAGAACAACTTTTAAAAAGAGTAAGTAAATTCTCATTTCTCACTCAGACTGGCAACTCGTGTACAGTGCCCACCTACAGTCACGAGTTCCTGGCAGATTTGGATTACCAGCCTGTCCTTGGAGGTTGCCCCAGTTTAGTGTTGTGGGGTCTTCGGCCGAACATGAAGGAAATGTAGTTCACACGAAATACAGAAAAATATGTATTTTAACTCCTCAAATATTATCTTAGATTTCTAAGATTTTCGCAATCACCTTTTTAGACAGTTATTTTAAAGTGGGTTGACCACAGTGGCGGGTTCCAGACATGGTTTTCCACAGTGGCAAGTACTGGACTTGGTTGTGCCCTCACCAACACATGAAAGTCAATGAAATATGGCAGCAAACACATTACTGGGAAAATTCAAGAGTGTGTTTTAGGCCCACACCCATTCCATCTATTTTTTCCTTAGTTTTTATTTGAATTCAAAAAAGCCATTTCAGCTTCAATGGAGAGTGAAGTTACACACAGGTAACCCGTGGAGGGCATCCCTCACCCCCACATTTCCCCAGAGAACTCCTGAGTAGGAGCAGCAGGAAATATTAGTTAGAAGGATAGAGGGGAGAGAAACAGAGAGAAAATACAGGATAGCCTTGAGAGGACCTGGATCCTAATCCATCAGGCCCTGACTATCTCTGCCCCAGGGTATTTATAGAAAGGCCAAGGGGTGGAGCAAAAGACCTTCCCCGCAGCACAGCCAAGTGCCGACCATCTCAGACACCTGCACTCAGGCCAGTGGTCTAATCGTCCTCTCTACATAAACCTGTTAGGTAAAGCCTAAATGTGCTCCAACAGTAACCCAAGCTCAGTTTCAAGAAACATCCTGAGAATGTGCATAAGGCCAAGGATAAAGCCCCGAAAGCAAACAACCAGACACCACCAGATCTATAGCCCTGGGAAACTCAAAAAGAAAAAAATAATCCAGAATCCAGAAAGGCTGAGGCTCACAGTGCAAAGCGCTTGGCTCCGAGGAAGAGGAAGAGGTGTCCCTTTCAGCCTCTTGACAATTGCTGTGAAGTGGTGAGTATTGAAAGGTCAGGTCTCACCAACTGAAAGTGGTAACAGGGTTTGCCCATGCATCTTTTCATCCTTCTTGAAGAAAAGCAGAAAGGCTAAGGCTTTGAAACTCTCTAGATTTTAATCAGCAGGTTGCCTTAGAGAGGCCTAATCATCGCTGTACTTTGTAGGGAACACACAAAACCCTATGTTTCCCACACAGTCTTATTTCTAGCACAGAAACCTGAGATGGAGGCCACACCGGCTGATACTGTGTCATGCAGAATGCAGTATGGCTGTGGCCACTGCAATCCCTCAATAGCTTCATATGCAGGCTTCTCTGTAATCAGCTTCTCCTAAAGAGGCATGGGGTTTGGGAGTAAGTCACAATTTAATATTCGCAATAAACACTGTGCTACACAGATGGGAAACTGAGTGAGGGAAGGCGTGAAAACCATAGCACTGGAAGGAAAATTCTAGTTAAACATGTGAGTAGCTTAAAGTAAGACACCAAAGGATCATGTAATATCACCTATGAAGGGCTAATAGAGTGCAAATGTCACATGATTTGTTCTTGTAAATATCACCGTTTAAAATGTTCTAGGTGCTGTGTGAAGTGCCACCATAATATGCGCTCCCCCAAGCAGCTGCCAAAGGATGCTGTCAGTTTTATTCACAAAAGCATGAAGAAAAACGGGACAGTGGCTACAAAGGGGTTTGGATATTTCTGACAAAAGAAGTAACATTAAGATTCAAAGGGAATAAAGCCTGTGGGAAATAAACAGAGCTCAGTGTTATGAAACACATGTGTGAGGTGATATGTGATTGGGATGCCGATGAGAGCCAGGGCAGCATATTTCAAACAAGTTTGGTTGAGTTTCACACTTAGTGATCCATGGGATCTTTTCTTAAAATAAGTGAAGTGAGATTATTTTGGGGTAGTAGAGCAATTTCGGCAGTACGTGCGTGAAAAGGCAAAGGTGGATAGCGCAAGCAGGGGCAGGTGGTCCCTCAGGCAATCAGCAACAGAGTGGGTAACAAGAAACGGGGCCACCCATGCAGAGTTAGCGGGATCCAGTTCCTAATTCAGAATAATTTTAGAATGAGTAGAAAGTTCAATAATTTATTCAAGACTTCTAACTTGGGGAGAAATGAAAAAAACTAAATGATGTACTAAACTCAAGAAGGAGAACTCGCGATTGAGGTTGGTCCTGTCTCCACACCAGCGCTCCTTCCTGTCTTGGCACTCCGAAGTCACATTTACCAAACACCTTTAAATTACCTGGGCCCTCAGTGAGTATATTTTGAGGGGGAGTGAGACAGTGACTAGAAATAGAAACCTGGAACTCAGAGGAAATGCCAGGGTCAGAGCCACATTGAGGACTGTCAATATGCAACTCAAGCCACAAGAATGAATGGAAATCTACTGCGAGCCACCACACGGGGAAGTGTATTACAGGACACCAAACAGTCGTTTGATGATATTATGCCTATAGAACTGATACATAAATGAATAGGGAACACTTAAACAGTAACTGTATTAATGGCAATCTATATTTTTATCATTCATCGTGTGTGTATATGCGTGTGTGTGTGTGTGTCCGTGTGTGTGTGTGTGTGTGTGTGTGCCCATGTGTGTGTGTCTGTGTGTGTGCACGAGCACATGTGTAGAGATGTATGGACACCAGACATCAACATCAGCTGTCCTCCTCCATCACTTCCCATCTTTATCTGGGACAGAGCCAACAGCTCACACGTTAGGCTGGCTGGGTGGCCAGCACGCACCAGGGAATCTGCCTTGCTGGGATACCAATCACACACTGCCACACCTGGGTTTTTTGAATGGATGATGAGGACCACACTCAGGTCCTCTCATACTTGCCCCACAAGCACTATGCCCACTCAGCATCTCCCCAGCTCTCCAAAAACCAGTGAGAAAAACCCACCATTCTCACTCCTGTAGCCTGTGGTTACAATGTAAACATCGGGGGTTGGGGATGTTTCTCTCTATCCTGGGATCAGAGAGCACACACAGAGCAGATCTGCACCATGATGGCACACTAAGGAAAACTCTGATGTTACACATGTATTCCTTTATGTGTCACAACTTTGCAAAGGAAATCAGGCATTCTAAATTCTATGAACAAATAAACACTGTATTCTGAAATTCATTAAAATTTTACTCAAATGTTGAGGAGCCATACTTATACATAACTAAATGCAATTTTATGTATTTTATTTTTAATGGTTTTATTTTTAAGACTATAATATAATTACATCATTGCTCCCTTTCCTTTTCTACCTCCAAATCCTCCCATGCTCCCCATTTGTTCATTTTCAAATTAATGCCCTCTTTTTCTTTGTTGTTTTATATGTATTTAACATATATCACTAACTACACTAATATAGCCTAGTCAATCCATATAAAGTTTCTTATATGTATGTTTTCAGGGCTGGCCATTTATTTGGTATTAGATAACAAATCAGTGTGTTCTTCCCCGAGAAAGACTGTCTCTCTCACTCTCATTATTCCCTAGATATCTGTAGCTGTTTGTCTAGGGTTGAGATCTCATGAGCTTCCCACTCCCTGTTCACAATAGTTTGTATATATATTTACATATACATATACAAATTATATACATATATATATAATTTTATTTATATGTTGCAGGGGCAGAGTGGAGCAGTGTGTATACAAGTGCAGTGTTCTTGAAAACCAAAAAAGGCAATCAGATCCCTTGGAGCTGGACTTACAGGCTGTTGCAAGCCACCTTACAAGGGTACTGGGAACTGAACTTGGGTCCTCTTCAAGGAGACATATATGCTCTTAACCACTGAGCCAATTCTCCAACAACTATGTAATTAATATATATGTATATAATTGCACATTTTACACAAATATGTAAATAAATAGTTCATGCAAATAACATTCTTACATTTTAAATATTGAGAATATGCATTAATCTACATGTAATTTATCTATAGCGCAGAGTAAGAGAACATGAAGAAGTGTATGTATTAAATGAAACTTCTGAAAAATAATGACATTCTACCAATATTTAGAAATGTTTTCCTTATTTTCTCCCAGGCTCTCTTAGGCAAATTTAAGATTAGTTTGTAGCCATAATCTCCATTATCACTATGTTCTAAGAACTCATAATTGCCACTTAAAAACGTACTCCTCAAAACAGAGCAATAGTAATCCCATATCAGAAATTGTCCCGTGAAGACAATGAACATAGAAATTACTGACCTATTAGCTTCAGTGTATATTTAACTATATCTCATTTAGGTATTGACCAAGTGTACATCCACTGTATCTCAGAGAACCCTGCAGGCTAAAAATATACACATATATAGTGCCTGAATATTTATCCTAAATTTTTAAAGGCACCTGCTATATTTTATAGACTTTGAATGGATCTATGTCAATTGCCTGATATGTAGACTCAATGATCCTATAAGCCCAAATGGCCATTCTGTACCCAAATGAAAAATGTCACATGAGCCCTTTGGCCTTGAAGAATTTTACCCAGACTGGATTATTTATGAGGATTACATGCTTTAGTCACTAATAAATCTTGTAGCCATACTCTATGAAGAAACCAATTTTCTTTATATTAAGTTGTGGGAGTCAATGATGGCTGTGAGTGAACTGCTTGAGAAGTAGTCTGTAGATGCATGTCTATACAGTGAGCCACTTCAGAACATTTTCCTCTTAGCAACAGAAGGTGGTACTTCGCTTTAGAGTTTATTTCCTTATGGAACATATCCTAGTGATAAAAATGACTCGGAATATTTTGTGACTCTGAAATGCAATAATTAAAACATAATCTGTTCTTTAGGAACTCTATCCTGTTCTAAATTTGACATACACAACTGGGAAAGCTCAGACTATATTTGGACTACCTAGAGAGAAAATCATGTGACTTTTTTACAATGTATAAGCTGATGTATGCACCAACCACAGCAATGTGACGTGATATCACAGCCTAAATATAATTCCTAAGTATAATGCATAGGCAAAAGTTCAACATACAACATATGCCATAAAATTAAGGCACATCTAGACCATTAAAATATAGCTTAATGTCTCAGAAAGTACAATGAGGTTCATCTTTTCTAAATCCTTTGTAGGATTGGTTTACGAGAGAGCACTATACATCTATTATCTCCCTATTTAAAATCATATTAAGAATTATAAACAAGAACAAAAGAGACTAAATGTTCAGCCATACTAAGATTGGGAATGAAGGTGATCGGCAGGTGAGAAATATTAGAGCCACAGAGAGGCTAACAGAGTTCAGTCTCAAAGGCTACAGCAGACTATCAGCTGTCTCCAGCATGTGTCCCATGGAGTACCGAGTCAGGAGTGAACAAAATAGGAAACAGCAGAATATGGCGATGTTGTAACGTAGGGAGTCAAATTTAAAAGACTTTCTGTAGTCTGGTATTTTATTGAGGCTTCCCTTTTCTTCTCAAGCAGAGTATTAAAGCTGTAGCATTTATCTGAGGAAAAGGCTATGCAAATGCCCAATTAGTGATGCTTAAAGTTTCAGAAACTTTTAAACCAAAACATTTAGAATACCGGCCTGGTGAAATGTCATGGTGCTGGTTGTGGCAAGCGTGAGGACTGGGGTTCAAATCCCCAGAATGTTCTGAAGAACGAGTGTAAGATGTTTGATAACTGGAATGTCTTACCCATACCTGCTGTCCAGGTCACAGACACATCACTGACAAAACTTGCTGGTGAGGTGTCGGTGGCAAGGAAAAAGCTGGTGGTTGGTTACTAGGGTACACTTTAAGACCAGCGGCATTGCCAATGACCTTGGCGTCAGCAACTCGGAAGAACATAGACTTGAGGACATCCAGTGAAGTGGTTCAAAGGACTTGGCCTCAAAATGTGAGGTTTGATTTGCACCATAATCAGTGCATTTAGTAACATTTTCCTTTCTCTGTATGTATAGGATAAGAGTTAAAAGGCTATTTTTAAAAAAATGATACAACTTACACTCAAAACCACACCAGCTTTGGAATTACTTTGTAATTACAAAATTACAGCTTTGGGATGATATGGAATTACTATACTTTCAAGAAAATTTGGCTGGTTTATTCCTGGAAGACAATGGTGTACCTTCTTACCTCCTTTTAAAAAGACAAGCTCTATGTGACCTGTGACTAATAAGCTGGTCTCCTTCCCTACCTGGTTATCCCAGTCTCTCTGAAAGGCCATGTTAGAGCCTTCTAAAGCTCTCTTTAATTTTGTGGTTCTTCCGGGAATCAGAGGGCTCATCCAGTACTATTGATAAATTTGATGTTTCATAAAAAGGCATCTCCTTAAGGGGAGAAACAAAACATCTGTAGTTTTCCACATAGTGAAAAATCAACAAAATTCATCATAACTGACTGTACTCACTTCCTGTTTTGTGCTGTCTGGGTTTATATTATTCTTCCTAGTCTCTCTTCCTAAAGATAATGAGGCAGGCTTATAATCTTCAGGAAAACCAACAGCCCAGGGAGCATGACCCAAATTGAACGGAAAACACATGACAGAAGTTATAATCAGCCTTATCAGAGAAGCTGAAGTGTCTCTTGTCTCCATAAAGGAAGAACTAAACATCATAAGAAAAAAGTGTAACTGGAAAATAAGACAAGGCTGGAATATTGGGCAGGAGAGCATTTGTATAGCATGTTCTGGTTCTCAGTTTGTTACCAAGAAACACACTCACACACACCTTGGAGAGTTAAATGTATATCTGTTTTTTAAACAACCAGAAAGTTAATTAAATGAAAATATAAATAAAAGAATTAAGTAAAGTCAAGTTGGTGGTAGTAGTATGCAGTCCCAGCACTGGGGAGACTTAAGCAGGAGGATCATGTCGGTGCAAACCTAGCCTGGGACTCGAAGTAGGACTCTTTTAGAGATAAAAACATAATAATGTAATGCGTGCGACATAGAAGCAAAAGGAGCAACTGTTGATAGAGAGCAGACCCCGGGACAGAAAGGAGCGTGGAGCACTGGGAAGGCTGTTTGGTGGGGGACAAATAAGAGCAAAACCTGACGGCACATCTGTAACAACAACTTAATGAAAAATGGAGCAGCATTTAAGGACAAACTGAAATAAACGGTGTGCCGGAAGATAACCCCTAGGGAATTCTTGAACCAAAAAGCATCACTTTTTTTAAATGAGAGAAAAGTTGAGATAAAAGAAAAAGAGCCTAAAATCTAGTATCCATCCCATAAAAATTAAAAAGACAAAATAAAGCCAAAAGTATGAAATAAAGGAACTCAAAAAGAAGAAACAAAACAAAACAAAATTGACCAGAGGAAGATGCTGTCAGGAGAACATGTTTAGAGTGAACACAGAGGTGAGTCTTCATGCTGAAATCCTGTGACAGTGCAGCTGGAGACTGGGGTCACTAAGACAAGTGTGGAAAACTCGCCCAGGCCCTCACAGAGAACCAAGTGTGGAAAACTCGCCCAGGCCCTCACAGAGAACCAAGTGTGGAAAACTCGCCAGGCCTCACAGAGAACAAGTGTGGAAAACTCGCCCAGGCCCTCACAGAGAACCAAGTGTGGAAAACTCGCCCAGGCCCTCACAGAGAACCAAGTGTGGAAAACTCGCCCAGGCCCTCACAGAGAACCAAGTGTGGAAAACTCGCCCAGGCCTCACAAGTGTGGAAAACTCGCCCAGGCCAGGTGGAAACTCGCCAGGCCTCACAGAGAACCAAGTGTGGAAAACTCGCCCAGGCCCTCACAGAGAACCAAGTGTGGAAAACTCGCCCAGGCCCTCACAGAGAACCAAGTGTGGAAAACTCGCTCAGGCCCTCACAGAGAAATGACAGCACCTGCAGGACATTGCAGTCTTTCCGAGGAAAGATTAAAAAAAACAAAGTCAAACCAATATTGGGAGTTATAATACATAACTGTTGGGCTACAAATGGCAGACTAAAGGGAAAAGCAAATTCTAAGTTATAAAGGCAAGCACTCTACCAACTGTGTGGCATCCTCAGCTGAAAGAAAGTTTTGATCCTCATGTACACATAAATCATCCAGTATCTAGGAAAGCAAAGGCTTCCTGAGCCAGTGGTAACTTTAACTTCCAGGAACCTTTAAAGACATCGCACACATACGCCCCTTCCTTGCCACCTGTGGCAGGTGGGAGAGCTGGACCTGAGGTCATCAGAGCAGGAGAGCAGTCCCAGCCCCTGCTCTCTGCTGCATAGGGTAAACTAGCAGGAGCAGTCTTGGAGAGCTCACTCTGGTGCTGAGGATGAGGGAGGGAAGGTGACTGACCAACCCTGCAGCCACCTGGGCCCAGAACCAGCGCTATGAGTTGGCCAACCCCAACATCCACTGCGTCCGTGATCTGCTGGAGCATGCAAAGGGACCAGTCCTGTAGACCTAAAGCTGCAGGATCTCCATGACACAGGGCAGCAACAGAAGATCCAAGAGAAGTCCCAGTGAGGGTCAAGTATCGAAAATGTAGCAGAAACCAGAGGCCTGGAACCAGACCAATGACTCTTTCCAACAACACTTGCAAGTAAAGATGTATGGACCAATATACTGTGTGGTTTGCTGTGTTACACTACAGCTTCCAAGATGGGATTTTTTTCTTTTCTTTTCTTTCTTTTTTCTTCTCAAATTCTACTTTATTTTTTTGGGGGGAAGAGGTTTCAGTGGCAGAGGATGGATACAAAGGGATGGGAAGATGAGTGGGATCACGATGCATGATGTGAAAACCACAAAGAATAAATAAAAGGGTTTTTTATTTAATTAAAAAAAGGTGGATACATAGATCATAGGATAGAATTAAATAATAGAAATAAACTCAAACTTGGGCAAAGAAAAAACAGACGTCATACACATGGAGAAGAAGCCACTGTCCATCCTTTCCTGTTCAGTTGTGGAAACTTAACTGAGGTTGTCAATATTATAGCAAGAATTTTTACGTTCATTTGCAATCCAATGAAACATAAACATTTATAATCAGAAATCATTAGGTGAGGTTTATCAGAAAGGTTCTTAAGAGGCCAGGCTCACAGGAAAGGCTTTCCTACCCTTCTTCATACTTGAGGTGTCCCAAGGTTGCCGGATGATCCCTAAGGCTGGCAGCTAAGGAGGGAATTTGCCTGTCATAACTACTATACCTGGATAGAGCTGATAACTACGGTGTCTCTTTTGTGAATGTGAATAAAAGGAAATAAAAATTAATAAAAAGGAATGGGCATATTTAGTTTATGAAGGCTAATGAAACAGACTCATGTGATTACCATCCTGCTATTGATAAGATTCCAGTGACCCATACAGCCTTCCTGACTCTAGGATACTCTGGGGAGAGCAGTACCCATTTCACTCCCAGAAGTATCAGCTAGCTTGAATCTCTGTCAGTTACTCCCTTGCTTTTTCTCTTTAGTCTTAGCATATCTAACTGTATTCTCTAAATATTTTTTGGATCTTTCATGTTTTTACATCATGCATTACATAGTATCCTATAACTTTCTTTAACCAATATGGTTTTAATATTCATGATGATAACATGCAGGACTCAGGCAATTTATTTTTCACTGCTAGATAGTATTCTATTTGTAAATTTACATCAATTTGTGTACATTGTATTTTTGTGACAGCAGTGATAGTGTTAATGGAGCTGCTGCTGGGAACTGAACACAGGGTCCTGCATATGCTAAGCAGGCATTTGGTCACTGACTACACCTTTGAAACCTGAATTCTATTATTGATAGAGATTTGAATTGCAATTTTTGATATTGAGATTGCCAATTGTCTTACTTAGAGTTTCTATTGCTATATGAATAGGCACCATGACCACAGCAACTCTTATAAAGAGTTGGGGTACTTTACAATTCAGAGGTTTAGTCCATTATCACCATATTGGGACATGGTGGCATGCAGGCAGACATAATGCTGAAGAAGGAGCTGGGAATTATACGTCTTGATCCAAAGGCAACAGAAAGTGACACTGGGCATAGCTTGAGCATGTATGAGACCTCGAAGCCTCATAGTGACACACTTCCTCCAACAAGGCCATTCCTACTCCAACAAAGCCACACCTCCTTATGGGGCCACTCCCTATGAGTTTATAGGGGTCCATTACATTCAAACTACCACACCAATGTTGCAATGCTGTTACAAACAGAAGTGCTTTGAATATTCTTATACAATTCTTCTGGTGATCATTTGTAAGACTTCCTCTATGTTACACCCCTACAGATAGAATTATTGGGTCATAGGGTATCCCCACACTTTAACTACCACTGATCTTTCACAAGATTTTTGTACCAATTTATTTGTTATATATAGTGTTATAGGAGCCCGTTCTTGCCTTGTTGAAACCAGCATTTCCTGGCTGGCTAAAAGCACTTCTTACCAAGCCTGACAGCCCGTGTTCAGACCTCAAGAACCCTGTGATGAAAAGGCAGATCTGACTCCCGTGAGCTGCCTTCTGACCTCCACAGGCATAATGTGCTGTGTCTGCCTTCACACACACACACACACACACACACACACACACACACACACACACACACACACACGACAGAGACAGTGAGACAGAGAGAGACAGAGGGAGAGAAATAATAAAATATTTTTTTAAAGAACAGCATTTTTGACCTTCTATACATATTTAAGATTGTAAGCCATTCTCTGAACTTACTTATTTTTTTTTATTTTAGTGAGAGTGTAAGATACTCCAGATTTTATTGTTCCCTTTCTCTTCCCTCGTGAAATGCTTGCACCTGCGTCTTGTCTGTCTTTCTACTTGATTATCCCTTTTTCTTGTTCTTTCCATGATATGAAAATTAGTTTTGTCAGCCAGCTCGCTATGTGTAGCCATACCAGCCCATAATTCCCAGCATACCTTCGGCTTTGTTTATAGTGCGTTTTGATAAGAAAATACTCCTCAATTAATATAGTTGGTTGCCAGGGCAATCATACTCTTTGATGCTCTAGATTTCATCAAACCAGTTTCAATAAACTAATTTAGTTCTGGACTGTTGGGGCTAAGAAGGCAAAGAATCTCCTTTAAGAAGCTTCTTTGGTGTCTGTGATGGCATGCGTCTTTTATCCCAGCACTCACTCAGGAGGCAAAGACAAGAAGAGTTTGAGGCCAGCCTTGCCTAACTAGAGAGCTGCAGGCCAGCTAAGGCTACATAGTGAATCCTTGTATCAAAAACAATAAATCAAAACAAAAAAATTATTTGGGGATAGAATTAATAACAAGTATAGGGGCTGGTAAGATAGCAAGCCTGAACCTTACCGTAGGGCAGAGTGTAATGAAACTAGACCCACAAACAGATAGAAGCAAACCCCAAAAGAAGCACTCCAGTATCTGTGCATTTCTATACAGGTATCATACACAGCAATCATCAATTAAAAAGGTAAATAACGGGCATGTGGCTCAATAGCTAAGATCACTTGCTGCTTTTGCAGAGAAACCCGGTCTGCTTCCCAGCTCCCACACGGAGAAACTTACAGCCACCTGTTAGTCCAGTTCCAGGGGACCCAAGGCCCTCTTCTGAACCCTGAGATACAAAGTATGAGTGTGGTACACAGACAAATATACAGGCACTCACACATTTGTATGAAATAATGTAAGTAAAATAAAATAACAAGCATAGAGTTAGAAATGTTTCCTGCATTGTTTGAATGATTTTATCCATGTCTATGAATTTTTTTGAAATTAAAAACTAAAACTCACAATAGGATGAACTATCTTAATATTATCTGAAAACAATGCATGTCACACATGTAAAACTTTCTCCTTTGCTCCCATGCCTTCCCCTTGGAAGAAAGGAGGGGGACTTGCATCTTTTAAAAGGGGAGGGTGAGAGCTCTCCTTCTGGAAACACCAGAATTAAATTTTAGTTCATTCCGTTTCCCCAGGAAGTTAGAGACAAACTTTACCATGCATCCTTCTCTCACTGCAAGATCAAATAATAAATATTTGCACACCTTTTTCTACTTTTAAATGACACCTTTCTAGCTTATCTAATCAGAAAATGTAAATATATAATCATTGTTAATTAGAAAGAAAAATTTTAAACCTGTAATATATTCCAAACAATTTGCATTTGATACCGCGGAACAAAAGACCACAACATTTACCGTTAATGAAGGACTTCTACAAATTTACACAAGGTAAATGAACCCAAAAGAAAACAGAGAGTTAATGATTATAAAAACAATTATCTCCCTAAGAGGTGATTTGCCCTAATAGCTCTAACAAATTTATTCCACTACTGTAGAAAAACAAATACATATGTGAGTGTATATATTTGTGTACATGTGTCTGAACATATGTATAAATTAACACACAAGTGAACAATAAAAGAAAAGACATTGATGAAATTTCTGCCTGTTACCACTCAGGAAAGCAAGGGGGTATAAAGACAAGAGCAGAATTTCCCATTTTGCTGACAATAATTCCAGAAAGTTTAAATGTTTTATGAGATGTACACATGCTTTAACATGTATGTGTATAACACATAGCGTACTGATTCTTTATATATAATCAATTACACTACTAACTAAAGCTTAGTTTTTCGTAAAAACAAAAAATAGAAAGTCATCTTAAGATATTGGGAACAGTATTTAAACATATTCAGTGGGAAGTAGTATTTCAGAAATGAAGTGCTGTTTAAAATAAGTCTTCTAATTTTTTGATATATATAACATTCATGTAGATATGCCCTTATACCAATAAAACAGTGAAAACAGGAAAACAAATACAATCCCTATAATCTTACAATTTTTCAAATTCTGGTATTTTTGTTTGTTTGTTTTGATTTGATTTGATTTTTACATTCTGGCCTAGAGGCAGGAAGCTTGAAGAAAAGGGACTTAAGCCTATATACCTTATGTCCTCTGGGCATAGTTGAGATATACTGGCTTTTCAGTGGGTAGGGAGGCATCTAATTTTCTCTTTATCTCACTCTATCTTTCTAAATGGTATAAAACTTTAAGAGAATTAATATAAGTATCCAGTTGGTTCATACTTCACAAATCCATGCTCCATTTCCTGAAATCTTGCTGATGGGTTCTCATGTGGAACATTTCCCATCAGTACCTAGAAATCACCTATCGGAACCTCCAATGTGCTTCAGAATTGTATGATGAATAATTAATGCAACTGCACTCACAGACCTTTTAATGAGCACATATTTTATAAGTAAATAACTAACGTCTAATACCAAATGAATATCGATGGACCTGAGATTTCTGGGAAAAAGACCTGGTGTTTTGTGTGAAGACTGAAGCGAATGCCAGCGAGCTGCGAGTCACAAACTTCCAGCTTTATTAGTGGGTTTCAGAGCCATTTACTCAATGTGTCAGCTTCATCCTCACATTGGCGAATGAAAGTCGTTGGTGGGCTCATTGGAAGAGAGCAGAATTAGCTGTATCGGGGAACCACAGGAAGCCACAAATGTTAACTGATTGGCTGGCCATAAATTTATTCTTTTTAACTGTTGAATTATGCATCCACTACTCTGCACCTGAGAGCAGTTTTCCTCTCCTTTCCTGTGTTTGTGTCAGTCTTTTCCACATTATGAGTCATCTCTATATTCATAACGGATATTACAAGTCAACAGCCTGCTTCTATAGTCACATGTATAAATGCATATAATTATGCAGCCTCTTATACCTTCACAGCTTTGAAGTCTTTTTCTATTTAATGTTCGAACAAAATAATTTAGATACTAATATAAAGGTCGTCTGCTGCATGAAAAAATATATGTAAAGTAATATTAATGGAATGAATGTCTTTTTTCTTTTTTAGTAAAGACTCAGGAAGCCATCCTTCCTATATCATTTCTATTTAAATATTTAACTTTAAAAAATAAAAATTTCTTTTCAAGTAAAACCTTATTGACCATTCAGAATGGGGTTAGCTTTTTCCCAGTTACTTAAGACACCCATATTTATTTTAATTTTCTGTTTGGTTTGAAAGAGAGCCTTAAATGAAGAGGGAAAATTCTGAGTTACAAAGTAACAACACTCTATACATTGTTCTAAGGTAAAGAACGGCTACTAGTGAATGAGACAAACCTACTAGAAGAGTTAAGGAACCTGTAGTCAGCGTGGAGTTAGAGGGGTCT
The DNA here is from genome assembly GCF_004664715.2 of Peromyscus leucopus. NCBI lineage: Eukaryota > Metazoa > Chordata > Mammalia > Rodentia > Cricetidae > Peromyscus > Peromyscus leucopus. The sequence goes on along the minus strand of NC_051072.1, from coordinate 66,968,511 downwards.
GAACCCAGCCATGCACCATGACATATGGAGCAGTGAGCAGTGATAAGGTTTCTCTGCAACGCCATTTCTTCATCTGCTAAAGAAAAAATTAGCCCTCTCTTACACATGTTCCTAAACTTAAAGTAAGCAATATTGTCAAAGTGCATCATATATCACAGATGCCCAATGAGTACTAGATTTTTTTATACTCTCCTTTCTCTGTCTAGAAACAAGTATCATATCTAAAGAAATGTAAAGATACACAAGTAATCAAGTGGTCCTTGATCAAACTAAAAAGTTTAGATATCCAAGCAACCAACAGAAGTAACACTATGCAACAATTCAGTAGCTAGGAGACAAATAATAATTTTTTAAGGGTAAAGAACCTAAAAAGATGTTTCTCAAAAGAAGACATACCATTGGCAACATGTCCATAAAAACATGTTCAGTATCACTAACTGATTTCGATTGAAAAACCAAGAAGGCATATCCCTTAAAACCTTTAAGGATGGAAAAATGTAGAAAACAAAGTGTGAAAGAAATGAGAACACTGCCCTCAGTCAGCATATAAATTAGTACAGCCATGAGGAAAGAGAATATGGACAGTTCTTAACAAATTATAACACAACTCTCATATGACTTTCTGGGTCTTTATCTAAGAAAATACAAATCAAAATGTTCATTGTAACATTTTTCATAATATCAAAGATAGAGAATCAATCTACACATTCACCAAAGGACTTATGGATTTAAAAAGTAGTTTACATGCCCAATAGAGTGCTATTGAGCCTCAAGAAAAAAAGAAATTCTGTCGTTTGCAACAGTATGAATGAACCCAGGAGCAATGCTAATCAACACTCCACATATATAAGGGCAAATACCCTATGATCTCAGTCATGTGTAACCTGAAAGAGTCCAATTCATAGAAGCCAAGATTGCAATGGTAATTACCAAAGCTACGTCTAGATGGAGATATGGTTGCAAGATCCAGGACAGGAACCAAAACTACACAGGGAAACCCTGTCTCAAAAACCAGAAATAGCCGGGCGGTGGTCGCGCACACCTTTAATCCCAGCACTTGGGAGGCAGAGGCAGGCGGATCTCTGTGAATTCAAGGCCAGCCTGGTCTCCAAAGCAAGTTCCAGGAAAGGCGCAAAGCTACACAGAGAAACCCTGTCTCAAAAAACCAAAAAAAAAAAAAAAAAAAAAAAAAAAAAAAAAAAAAAAAAAAAACAAACCCAGAAATAATAAAGAAGAAAGAAAGTAAAAAGAACCCATCCTCTTCCTGCATACAAGAAATACACCTCATCAGCAAGGATAGATATTACCTCAAGATAAAGGTCTAAAAAAGATATTCCAAGCCAATGTACCTAAGAATCAAACTGGTTTAGCCATTTTAATATCTAACAAAACAGACTTCAAACCAAAACTAATCAAAAGAGATAGAGAAGGACATAACATAGCCATCCAAAAAAAAAAATCCACCAAGATGACATTTCAATTATTAACACCTATGCTCTAAACACAAGGGCACTTATTTTTGTAAAAGGAACATGACAACATCTTAAATCACATATTTACACCCACACATTGATAGTGGGAGGCTTCAATAACCTGCTCTGACCAAGCTACAAGTCATCAAGACAAAAAATAAACAAAGAAATCCTGTAGCTAACTGAAGTTATAAAACAAATGAGCCTAAGCATTATGTACAGAACATCCCATCCAAACAAAAAAAGAATATACAGTCTTACTAACACCTCACAAAACTTTTTCCAAATAGATCACATACTTGGACACAAATCAAGTATCAGTAGATACAAGAAAAGTGAAATAACCCTCTGCGTCCTAACAGACCACTACAGATCAAAGCTGGATTTCGACAACAACAGAAACAACAGAAAGTTTGCAAACTCATGGACACTTAACAGTTCTCTACCTAATGAAAAATTAGTCAAGACAGAAATTGGGAAAAAATTAAAAACTATAAAGTTGAACAAAAACGGAAACACAACACCCCCATGCTTGGGGCACACAATGGAACTGGTTCTAAGAGACAAGTTCATAGCGCTAAGTGCCTATCTAAAATAATGAAAGATTTCACATTTGTAACTGAACAACACACTTGAAAGCTCTAGAACAAAAGGAAGTAAGCACATCTGAGAGGAGTTGATGACAGGAAATAATCAACTGAGGGCTAAAATCAATAAAATAGAAACAAAGAGAACTATACAGTCAATGAAACAAAGAGTTGATTCTTTGAGAAAATCAGCAAGATAGACAAAACATACAAACAAAATCCATACAAACAAAAAATGGAAAGAGAATATCCAAATCAACAAAATCAGAAATGAAAAGGGGGGCATAACAACAGACAACGAAGAAATCTAGAGAATTATTAGATCTTACTTCAAAAACCTATACTCCACAAAATTGAAAAAATCTAGAAGAAAGGGACAAATTTCTTGATAGATACCACTTGCCAAAGTTAAATCAAGATCAGAGAAGCAATTTAAATGATTTAAATAGACATATAACCCCCCAGTGAAATAGAAGCAGTCATTAAAAGTCTCCCAACCAAAAACTAAAAAATAAAAAAGCCCAGGGCCAGATAGCTTTAGCACAGAATGCTACTAGACCTTCAAAGAAGAGCTAACACCAGTATGCCTCAAATTATCCCACAAAACAGAAACAGAAGGAGCATTGCCAAGTTCACTTTATTAGGCCAGAGTTACTCTGATATCCAAACCACATAAAAACCCAACAGTGAAAGCAAGGTGCAGACCAGTTTCCCTTCTGAACACAGATGCAAAAGTACTTAATAAAATACTTGCAAACCAAATCCAAGAACACATCTAAAGCATCATTCACTGTGATCAAGTAGGTTTTATCCCAGAGATGCAGGGATGGTTCAATTAATGAAAATCTATCAATGTGATCCACCATATAAACAAGATGTAAGAAAAAAAAATTTATGATCATCTCATTAGAAGCTGAAAAGGCTTTGTCAAAATTCAGTACCCCTTCATATAAAGCGCTGGAGAGACTATCGATACGAGGGACATACCTAAACATCAAACTAAATGGAAAAATGTAAAGCAATTTCACTAAAATCAGGAACAAGATAGGGTTGCCTACTCTGCCCATATCTATTCAACAGAGTACTATACAACAGAGTTTTAGCTAGAGCAATAGAACACCTGAAGGAGATCGAGGGGATGCAAACTGGAAAGGAAGAAGAAAGAGTATTGTTATTTGCAGATGATATGACAGTATGCAAAAGTAACCCTAAAAAAGTTCTACCAAGGAACTCCTACAGCTGATAAACACTGTGATAAATGTTGCAACATACAAAATTAATTCACAAAATTCAGTATCACTCTATATACAAATGACAAATGGACTAAGAAATAGGGCTGGAGAGATGGCTCAGTGGTTAAGAGCACCAACTGCTCTTCCAGAGGTCCTGAGTTCAATTCCCAGCAACCACATGGTGGCTCACAACCACTTGTAGTGAGATCTGGTGCCCTCTTCTGGCCTGCAGGAACACATGCAGAGTACTGTATACATAATAAATAAATAAATCTTAAAAAAAAAAAAGAAAAGAAAGAAAGAAATCAGGGAAACTGCAATAGCCACAGACAATATAAAATACCTGGGGTAATGCTAGCCAAGCAAGTGAAAGACTTGTATGATGAAAATTTCAAATTTTTAAAGAAAGACACTGAAGAAAATATCAGAAGCTAGAAAGATCTCCCATGCTCATGGATCCATAGGATTAACATAGTAAAAATGGCTGCCCTATCAAAAGTCATCTGCAAATTCAATGCAATACCCATCAAAATTCCAACACAATTCTTCACAGACCTTGAAAGGACAATTCTCAGCTTCATATGGAAAAACAAAAAACATATGGTAGCTGAAACAATCCTAAACAATAAAGAACTGGTGGAAGTATCACCATTTCTGATTTCAAATTGTAAAACAGAGCTATAGTAATGAAAACCACAGGATGTTGGCATAAAAACAGACATATTGATCAATGGAATTGAATTGAAGACCCAGATGTAAATTCAAACACATATGGACACCTGATTTTTTATAATGAAGCCATACTACAAACTGGAGGAAAAAACCCAGCATTTTCAAAAGTGGTGCTGGTCTAACTGAATGTCTGCATGTAGAAGAATGCAAATATATTCATATTCATCACTGTGCACAAAACTGAAGTCCAAGTAGATCAAAGACCTTAACATAAAATCAGATACACTGACCATAATAGAAGAGAAAATGGGAAATAGCCTTGAACTCATTGGCACAGGAGACAACTTTCTGAATAGAACACCAGTAGCACAGACACTATGAGCAACAATCAATAAATCAGACCTTGGGGGCTCAGCAGTTTCCTTAGGACCCTGGTTCAATTCCCACCATTCACATTGCAATTTATGCCTGTCTGTAACTCCAGTTCCAGGATTTTCGACACACTCACACAGACGTACATGCAGGCAAAACACCAATGCACTTAAAACAAAAATAATTTTTAATTAATTGATTGAGTAATTCATTTTTAAGTCTCAAAATTAAAATAAATGGGGCCTCAAGAAGCTGAAAACCTTCTTTAAGACAAAGGACACCTTCAATTGAACAAAGTGGCAGCCTACAGAATGGGAAAAGATTTCTACCAACTCACAATAATAGAGGACTAATACCAAAAAATAAATAAAGAATTCAAGAAACTAGACATCAAAAAATATTCTAATTTAAAAATGGACTACAGATCTAGACAGAGAACTCTCAATATATGAAACTCAAATGAATGAGAAACACTTAAAGAAATGCTCAACATCCTTAGCCATCAGGAAATACAAATCAAAACTACTTTGAGAGTCCATCTTACACATGTCAGAAAGGCTAAGATCAATAACACAAGTGAAAGCTCATGCTGGTGAGACTGTGGAGCAAGTGGAACATTCCTAGAAAGCCTTTAAGGAGCTAGGCTCAAGGAATTTCTCCCAGAGTTCAAAGAAGACTCTACAACCAGCTAAGGATCTAATCTGAAGGATAAGGAATGAGTCTATGAACCTTGCTCATTCAGTCCATGTCTTTTTATTCTAAGTAAGCTTCTCTAAATCTACAGCTTCTTTTCAGCTCTCATTCTTAGCTCCTCTTTTGCCTGACTGTCCATACATTTCTAAAAGGAGACTCTGCAATCCTGAGAAAAGTTTCAAAGCCCTCAAGGCCATCACACATTCCTAGAATAGACAATAAGGAGCAGAGCCATTACCATGGTAACACAAGATTCTAAGGTCTCAGGACCAGAAGGAGGGGGCACATTGCCTGGTTTGACAAACTCTGAGGCATAGCTTTTCATCAGCAGACTTGTCAAGCAAAAAATAGGCAGGCTTCTCTTAGGGTGTTTAGTGTAGTAACCTTAGTAAGACACCTGAGGCTCTGACCTGTGCATAACTGTAAAGTTTTAAACTTATGATCCATTTACAAGGCCTTTAGTCAGTTTGAACTTGCTCTGAGGTAAAAATGAGCTAAATGTGTATAGTTTGTGTTCGACTGAGCAGAGATTACTATTTTCTGTGTTAGTCTGAGGAAAAGGAACAAAGTAGGCTTTAAGTGTCTACAGTCTAGGGGACAATGGATCTGGCTATGAACCATCTCCTAGTATTTTTTCAATTGTCAAAATTACACAGCTAAATGAAAAGTCATCTTCCTGACAACCCACAGATATATGTGCCCGTAAGACTGAGATGTAATCATGAGATTACATATACACGTTATCTGAAAATGCATGGTAATGGGGAGCTATCATAGCTGTTATTGCACAAGAAGTTTACAATAAGAAATAGCCAAATCACTCAAAAGGCAATAACTCCAAAACACTGCATTTTGGTTTAATCATCCATCAGAAACCTTGACTCTAGTGAGCTGACCTTTTGAATACTAGTTGTCACCTGCTGTATACTCATATGGTCTTTTGCTACCAGCAGCTCTCATTACATTCCTCCATTGCTGGTGGGAATGCAAACTTGTACAACTGCTATGAAAATCAATTTGGCAGTTTCTCAGAAAGTTGAGAATTGATCTACCTCAGGACCTAACTATACCATGCTTGAACATATGTATATAGAGGATACTCAATCTTAACACAAGGAAACTTGCCCAACCATGTTCATTGTGACTTTATTCATAATGGTCAGAAAATAGAAGCAACCTATATGCCTCTCAACAGAAGAATGGATTTTAAAAAATGTGGTACATTTACACAGTGGAGTATTACTCAGCTGTTTAAAAAAAAAGGAGGAGGATCATGAAATTTGCAGACAAAAGGATGAAACTAGAAAAAAACATCCTGAGTGAGGTAACCAAGAACCGGAAAGATGAATATGGTATGTATTCACTTATAAGTGGATGGATATCAGCTTTTAAGTCAATGATAACCAAGCTACAATCCATAGACCCAGAGAGGTTAGATAAAGAGGAGGGGTCTAGGGAGAATGCATGGATCTTCCTGGGAAGGGTAGACTTTTGGGATGGGTGATGATGGGTATGGGAAGGATCATGTTGCAGGGGGAGATTGGATGGAGGAAAAGAGTACAGGGGAACACAATTAGAATTGGGGGTCAGCGGGGGGCATTGTGGAAACCAAGTGCAGTGGAACCTTCTTGAGATATATTAAGGTGACCCTAATGAGGACTCCTAGCCATGGAGAACAGAAAGTCTCAACTGGCCATCTCTTGTATCCAGGCAAGGCTTCCACTGGAAGAATTGGGTTGAATTCAATTGAGTTATTGGTCAAAGGGGTCCCATGGAAATCCCCAAACACCCCAGGCTGCTGCTAAGACAAAGGTTTACTCTCTACAAGCTGACAGCCACAAACCTGATAGTGGGGGGGGGGGGTAAGCAGGGGGGGCAGGAGGATTGCTGAGGACAACATCCATACAACACACTGAACATGGAGAAGTTGAGCTGGTACCTATGTGGAGCCTTCACCTCTACATTGTAGCCTCTGTTTCAGAAAGGTACTGTGCAAGCTACTGAAAGAGAAACATGGACCCCAACCTAGCCACAAAACCATTGACCTACAATCTGTCTTGCCTGCAAATATTTGAGGGCAATGGTGACACAGAACTTGTGCGAGTAGCCAGCCAGTGTCTGACTTGAGTCCCACTCCATGATACAGAACCCACATCCAACATCTTGTATGACCAAGAACCAGAGACTAGATAGCCCAGAGACCAGAGTAAAACTAAACATTACCGGTCCAAAAAGAGGACCCATCAGGAACTGGGATAAAGCCTCCTTAGTCCAATGCTTGCTTAGTGTTCTACATACTCTGGACTCGACCTCCGGCATCACACAAACTTAGCATGGCCATACCTGCCTATAATCCTGACATTCAGCAAGTAGAGGCAGGAAGACAATAAGTCCAAGACAGACTTCAGCTATTTAGTGAGTCTAAGGCCAGCCTGAGCTTCACTACATGAGACCTGTCACAAAGCTCAAGAGAGAGAGACAGATAGAGGGAGGGAAAGGAGGAAGGATGGAGATAGTCGAAAGAATGCCCAAACACTTCTCTTCAAATACTCTAAGATCAACAGCTTTGAACCACAACCTTGAATAGTAACTATTCAATAGTTATTCAATAACTATTCAATATACAATTAAATGTAATAACAAAATTTCTCAGACAAGAAACCTCCATGAATTTTTATAAATATAAACTCAAAATTATGTCTACTATTTCTATATGTTTCAGATACAAAGCAGTCAAATAGTTTATTATCTTACTTGTTTGGTTACTTCCTTTTGGTTTTTTGTTTTTGTTTTTATTTTTTTTTGTTTTGCTAATAGAATTTTTGTACAGTATATTATGATTATGGTTTCACCTCCCTCAACTCCTACCAGGTCCTCCCCCCCTTCCACCTCCCCTCCTACCCAAATCTACACCCTTTCTTTCTCTCTCTCTTATTAAAAAACCAACTAGCATCTAAATAATAATATAACGATATAAAATAAAAACAGACTAACTGAAGAAAAATAGCCAGAGGTTGGTAGGGACACAGATAGATGCAGAGACACACATAAATCCCATGGAAGCACAAACTGGAAACCGTAGTACATATTCACGAAAGCTGCAAGGTTTAAAAAGACGCCATACCAATGCATTATCTGACAAAGAACCTCCAAAAAATACCTACTGCTGGGCCTAGAGCCTGCCCTACAAGTGGTTTGTATACCCAGTGAGATTCCATTGGAAAAACTACTTTTCCCTTTCCCAGTGGTTATCAATTGGAGATAGATTCTGGGTTAAGCATGGTTTGTGTCCACTTCTCCCTCTCAGCCCCGGGACCCCCATTTGACTTAGACCTGTGCAGGCCCTGTGCATACTACCACCGTCTCTGTGAGTTCAGTCCTGCTGTGTTTGGTTCTAGTTTCCTTGGTGTCCTCCACTGTCTTTTTTTTTTTTTAAGATTTATTTATTTATTATGTATATAGCATGTATGACTGCAGGCCAGAAAAGGGCACCAGATCTCATTACAGATGGTTGTGAGCCACCATGTGGTTGCTGGGAATTGAACTCAGGACCTCTGAAAGAGCAGCCAGTGCTCTTAACCACTGAGCCATCTCTCCAGCCCCGCCCCTCTGGCTCTTAAAATCTTTCCACATTCTCTTCTACAAGGCCCTTGGGTCACTTCAAAGCAAATGCTATTTCTGCTCTGGTTGTTCCAAAGCTGTTCCTGTGCACAGGATTTGGTGGAAAGGTCGGCTGCAAAGGTCTTGCAGTGGAAGAGCATAGATAATCTTCCTTGGTGTGTTCTTGGGACTGTTTTTCACGGAGCTGAAGCTGCTTAAGATGTTACTTTGAATCGAGGTATACCTAAAATTTTCCTAAAGGAAAGGAAGCATATAATCTTTCCATTCAGTGAATTATCTGCTACTAACCATTATTACTTGTCATATATATGAAACTCATTTTAAAGCACTAAAATAATGCCAAGAAATTATTGGAAGGATCAAAAAAAAATTTTAAAAATCAAACAAGCAGAGCCCAAGAAGTGAAAATTTTATTTTCAATAATTTTTAAACTAAGTATCTAAAATTATGAAGGAACCCTGATCATTAAACTTGGAAAAGACTAATTGGCTTAGAAACTTTGGTACATGTAAAAGAATGACAGAGAAAACTATTTATTTTTGAAGTCAAATGAAGTCTTTTTTATGGAACTAGAGAGCACCATGTAAGCTGAAATAAGGTAGAGCAAGAAAAACAAATATTGTGTATTGTAACAAGAATCTTAAATGGTCTTATTAAAAAAAACAAAACAAAACATGGAGCCAGATATTGACATGAATTCTGAAAGATCAGAGAGACAGAACAAGCCATAGCTAACCTCACCTCGCCAACTTCTCAGCTGATCCTGTTCCTTTAAACTGGAAGCCTCTGTGTCCTCATGTGAAGGGATCTCAGCTCAACTGCTGCTAAAAGCCTCAAAGCTTAATAAGGCTCTAGTTCCTGGTCCTCATTCCTAATATACCCTTTCCGCTTCCTGCCATTACTTCCTGAGATTAAAGGTGTGCCTGGCTATTTCCAGTGTGGCTTTGAACTCACAGAGATCTGGATGGATCTCTGCCTCTGGAATGCTGGGATTAAAGGTGTGTGTGTGCCACCATTTTCTGACCTCTATGTCTATCTAGTGGCTGTTCTCTGACCCAAGATAAGTTTATTAGGGTACAATATACTGGGGGACATAATATCACCACAGTGTATTTTCTCTTATATATGAAATCCAGATTTAAAAAATAGAAAACATGACTATAAAGTAGAAGGTAGAAATATTTGTGAAGAGAGAGTGTATGAGCATGTGTGAGGAAGGGGCAAGGGAAGACATGGAGGCATACAATTGAAGTACATGGTATGCTAGTATAAACATGCCATGACAAACAATGAATTCCCCTGTTTTGTGCACGAACCGATGCTGATTGAAAAGCAGAAGACGGGAGACGGTCCAGTTGTGAAAGTACTTGCCACTCGAGTGACAACGGGAGTCTGAATCCCCAGAACCCAAGGAAATGCCAAGTGGTGTGGCAGCCTTGCTTTCCAGTGCCAGAAGGCTGGGGTGTGGGACATATGCCCCACGCAAGCACTGAGCCTCCCTGGCCCTTCTTGGAGGGTCTGGGTTCAGCTGAGAAACTGCCTCAGTGCATAAGGTGCAGAGCCATTGAGGAAGACCCCCGAGATCCACACACATCCACACACATGTACACTTGCCAATACACATGCAAACATTCATACACATGTACACACACACACACACACACACACACACACACATACATGAATGAATGCTAACATTTGTACTAATTTTTATCATTTGCATTTACTGTAGTGGCCATCCTAAGATAGGTTCTATTAGGAATCCAATGCTCAGAGCAGTGTTCGTCAACACTGCCTCATGTAATCCCACGTGGCTAGTCCATGTCTGATGGAGACAGACCCTCTAGAGACTTGCTATGGCGTCTTTCAATGTGCCAGTGGTCAAGGCTGAACAATCCTGTCTAGAGGAAGAAGTTTCCCCTTTCCACTCAGAATAATCCTTAAAATTGGAAAAATATCTCTCAGATAAGCATGTTTCCCCCGACAACACAGGGAACCTCAGTGCCTGGGTACTGTCCGTGTGGTGTGGGTCCCTAGCACATGAATAGTAACGGATGTCATCAGCTCCCCTCGGTGCGGTGAGCTATCCAACTAGGTTCCTTTGCCGGCCCTCAGCCTACAGCGAACGTAGTCTTCAATGGCTTTTCCCTTTATCCAGTTCTTTTTTACTTTACTTAAATACAGTGTAAAAAAGAGGGCAGACACAAGACCACATTTGAGGGTTTTTTTTTAAGTCATTTTTAATCAGCTCCACTTTTAAAAGAAAAAAGTTAAAGAATTTAAAACCAACAAAAAAGACCAATTCTATATCTGAGATGTATTTTGTATTCTGTAAAATCTTTTATTTCTCTGGAGAGAAACAGCATCAATGGCTAAAATAAAGCTTCACCTCCATTTACTCTTCTCTGAAGATTTTTGTTATTATTACCATGACTCTATCCTGAACATGGTGAAAACAATAGAGTGTTCAATTCTTGCAAATAATGATGCATCAGCTCAGCCTTTGGAGAAGATACTGCAGCTAGTTCTTCTCATGGACCTAGAACGGGAGTGTCGCTCTACAAACTACAGAGGAGCTCAGCAAGTCGGGAGGTTGGGCTTCTCTGTGGTTTGAAGGGTACAGCTGTGCTGGGGAAAGAGAGCTTGAAACACGTGCAAGCATGAATTTAAGGGAGTCAAAGGGAATATTCAAGACGCTTGAGTCTCCCTCCCTTTCTTCTCCTAGCATCTTCGTTTACTTGAGTCCATCTTAAACATCACTCACTTTTCATTCCCAGCAAACTGTTCTCAACTAGACTCTGAAAAGAAAGTTCTAAGAGAGAGAGAGAGAGGAGAGAGTTCTAGAGTGGGAATCAACATTTCCTGTATCTCCTCAGAAGTGTCCCCTCAAACGTTGGCTAATGTTGAATTATCGAATGCTTATTTCTTTACTTTCCTAATATCACCTCCATTAAGCTGCCTCTGCACATGTTCTGACTAGCTCCAGCATTCTGATTCAGAAATATTTCCAAGGTTCAGAGCCATCAAGTATCCCACATGACAAATCACATGTGAAATAAAAAAAAAAAGTCAAGTTTCAAACACATGGCATCGTTCTGCCTCAATATGTCACAGCTTAGCATATTCTTTTCACAGAACTTTGTGTAAGAATGCACTTGTATTTCTGACAATGTTTTCTCACATCAACATAAGCCATTAGAGTAGCACTGGGAGACCATGGAAATCCCTTCTCTTATAGATGCAAATTTAACAGGAGAAAAAAGGCACAGCCTAAATTAACAAAGTCATTCCGTTTACTAAATAAGTCTAATAAAGGCACATGTACATACACAATACAACTTTTATTTTTAGTTGCATAAATATTGCCAAATGTAGACACACGTGCCTATAGACCCAGTACACATCAGTCAGAGGCAAGAGGATTGCCATGAATTCCTACAATTTTGAAACAGGCAAACAAAACAGAAGTAAAAATATTAACACTATCTTAACTGTTATTACTGCCACACTTCCGATTCGTTAAAGCTTTGTGATACAGGAACAAGAGGATTTTTCCAATTAATTATTTGTGTGTGTGTGTGTGAGAGAGAGAGAGAGAGAGAGAGAGAGAGAGAGAGAGAGAGAGAGAGAGAAGAGGGAGAGAGAGAGAGAGAGAGAGAGAGAGAGAGAGAGAACACCACAACCCACATATGGGTCTTTAGAGGTCAGAGGACAGCTTGCAAGAAAATGTTTTTTGTAATGTATGAGAAGGTTCTAGACTCTCATTAGATTCTTTTTAAAGGAATGTAGACAACTACAAATAATTTCAGTTCCCAGTCACTCTGAATTCAAGTAATTAAATGTGTTCTTTTGTCTACATTAAGCAAACCATGAGTTCAAACATCTGCTCTAGAGAACACAAAAGAAGTTTCTGGTTAAATTTCTCTCACTTGCTAAAATATTTTCATCCTATTATACATGTGTTTACTTATCCAAATAGCTTTTGCTGTAGATTATATATGAAGTATTATTTGACTGTAAATAAGGTAGGTCTGGAATTATAAATTAATGTCTGAGACCATACGTGGTATAGCACAATTATAATCCAAACACTTAGAAAGTTAAGAGGGCTGTGATTTCAAAGACATAGGTGGTTATATAGTAGAATCTTATTCTAAAAAGAAAAAGTTAAATCATAAATTAAACATGAAGTAATGTAGTCATCAGAGAGCCTAGCATTCTCAGTCCTTGACAATGCTTCAAATGTTTACTGCTTCATCATCATCACTACCATTATTATTAACTGATTCTGCATTAAGAATTTCCCAATCCATAAAATGATGAGAGTGTAATGGAAAAGACAGACAGAGCCAAGTGTCAACACACACCTGTAATTTCATCATTTGAAAGGTGGAGACCCAGAGGATAAGGGGTTCAAAGTCATGCTTGATTATACTATATAGTGAATGTCCTCACAGCTTATGCAAGGCTTTGTCAGAAGAAAAGAGAAAGGGGTACAGTTCTGGATAAGTGAGACAGTTGATTAACTTAAACTGTTTAGGAGGCCCCCAGGCAGTGGGACTGGGACCTGTCCTTGGTGCATGAGCTGGCTTTTTGGAGCCTAGGGCCTATGCTGGGACACTTTGCTCAGCCTTGGTGTAGGGAGGAGGAGACTGGACCTGCCTCAACTGAATCTACCAGGCTGGGCTGAATCCCCAGGGGAGACCTTGCCTTGGAGGAGGTGGGAATGGGGGGTGAATTGGGGGGCAGGCTGTGGGTGGGAGGAGGGAGGACAGGGGAATCCATGGCTGATATGTAAAATTAAATTAATTATAAAATAAAAATATTTTTAAAAAAAAGAGAAAGGGGGAAATGCCATGTCAGGATATCAGAATACAGTAAGGGAACTTGCAAGAAGACAATAGTATTTAGTTTCAAAGAAAAGCAGGAAACTTAACTTAGTTCTTTTATAGTGAAGGTTTGCAAGAGAAAAAGCATGATTGCTTTGCATTCCTCGGATGCTGATAAAAGATGCTAAGGGCATCTTGTCATTTAATAAAGAGAGTGTCTTACCTTTCCAGGGAACAGAAGAATTTTTAGCTTATAGTCAGTGCCTAAAAATACTGAAGCATGAGCCAACTAATAAATGAATGTTTAAGAATAGTATATCTTAACGGCATTGAAATACAGATGCAATCAAATCCACGTTTTTATGAAGAAAGTTTGATTGGCAATGTTGAAGACAAGCATTAATGAGGAGAATCTGACACAAAGGAATTGTAAAGTTGTCATTAAGTCCAGAAGTATGATGACTTAAACCAAAGTAGTACTAGCTAGCACAGAAATTGCAGGACACCAAAATAGAGGGTGACTTGCAGACAGAGAAAGAAGAGAAGTCAGTGGTGAGCCAGCATTTCAGACTTACAAAACACTCAAAGACTTGAGCACTTAACACAGCATAGGGTAAGAATAAATTTGGGGAAAGTATAGTTGAGAAGAGAGTGAGATTTAACTTATACTTACTGATATGTTGAGAAATAAACATTGACTTCACACTCATGTAAGTGAGGTTAAAGTTATGGAAATAATGTCCAGGAAGAGCATCAAGGTGTGGAAAAAAAAGGAAATTGTGAATTTTAACCAAGTAAATCATGAAACATCACAGTGTTTGGTAATGAAAGACTGTTCCATATAATTCACCACAGGTGTTAATTTCTGAAGATAAAACTTCATTATTTCCTCAGATGTTAAGGAAAAGACCATCCAAAGTATACAAACATAAAAGCCATCCAAGGGCTGGAGAGATAGCTCAGCAGTTAAGAGCACTGACTGTTCTTCCAGAAGGCCAGGTTGAATTCCCAGCACTCACCTGGTATCTCACCGCCATCTATAAATCCAGTTCCAGGGAATCTGACACTCTCCTGGACTCCTCAGGTATCAGGCACGTGGTGCATAGATACATAGGCAGCAAAACACCCAGACACATGAAATGTTTTTTTTTAAAGGCCATCAGAGCAAAGGCTGTTATTTTTAAGGAGTGGAAGGAAAATTCGAACAGTGTTAAACTGATGTTCAAAGACATCAGGTAGAGAAACTATACATTAGACCAAACAGTCAGCATGTAGCTAGTCCTTCGAGACTAGCTGCCCAGTACCTGCAACACTATATAGAACATCTCACACACAGTCTTCAAAGTCACATTATCAAGCTTCAGGATTTTTGCCAGTTACACATGGAAGAAAAATGGTATCTCAGTGAAGGTGGAGTTACTCATAGACTGAATTAAGTTCAATATCTTTTACATACTTAAAGTCCTTCATATGCTTTTATAAATTGTCTCTTAATGTGTTTTACCCAATTTAATGGTTTTTTTAAACATTTTTCCTTATCAAATTTTAAGGTTGTTTATATTAAGCACATAAATAATACATACACTAGACTTTCAAAGTGGTTTAAATGGCTATTGTCTCCGTTTTCTTAATTCAACTGAGTTTGCCATCATCCTTAGAAAATCCTTCTCTAAAACCAGTGCCTTATCTTCGTTTACTGTTGCTATGGTGAAATACTCTGACAAAAGCAACTTAAAGAGAAAGGGGGGTTAGTTTAGGTCACAGTTCAAAGTGGTGGGGAAGTCAGGGAGCAGGAATGGAGCAGCTCACAGTGTCGGCAGAGAAGAAGGGGTGAGGACTTCTGCCCACTTCCTTCAGCCCCAGGCAATTCAGGATTCCCTGCCTGGGGAAGGTACCACCCACAGGACATAAATCTTTCCAATTCAACTAAACCATTACGATAACCCACCGCAGACACAAAACAGCAGTACATTCTCTAGCTTAGGTCAAGTTGACGATTAACATGACCATAAAATGTTTTAACAGAATTCACTTGTTTTCTTCTAATTCTTTGATTTGCTTTCTTATTTTTAAGTCTATTTTAAGTTTATTTTTTAATTGTTACAAGAAATAAATGCAATTTGATCTCTTTTCTAAAAAATAAAAGTGACTTAGTTGCCTCATCACCATGTATTGAATCTGCATTTCTCTAGTGATTAACACTGTCACTAAAATTGGAACTATGTGCTTGGAATTACTTCCAGCCTTTTAAATCCATTCCACGGACCTGACTGCTGTGTCTTGCTCCAGGCCGGCTCTAGAGGCCTCTCTAATGTGCTACCAGGGCCGTCCTAGCTCCTCCTACACATAATTTCCCTATGAGAGTTGCTATCAACTTGTCTAATGTAAGAAAAAGGACGCTGGTTCATCTGTTACTGGGGACATATTGAACCTATAAATCAACTTGGGAGAGCTGACATGATGATATGATTGAGACATCCTACCCAGACAGAGAAACATCCTCCAATCTGTCCATATTGATACTTATTTCTTCATGTAACTTTGGTACACTTGCCGTGAAATTTATGACTAAATGACTCCCCTTTACTGTCTGTATTCTGACCATTAATGTACTTTCCCCATTACATCTTGCAATGGGAGAATCTTGGTTTGGTTTGGTCCATTTGTTTGACTGCTGAAACTTCACTCCACATAACTAACGGGGGACACACACAAGTCTAATCAGATAGTGATATCCCAAAATGTCTCCAGACCTCCAAACATTGGCAAATGTCACCTGGAAGGTGAGATTAGGTTGGACAGCCATTGACTAAGAACTATTGTTGCCTGTGAATGCTATGGTTTTTTCCCATGGCAATTGCACACCTCACAATCTTACTGAATTATCTTGGTCTCTGTGTAGTTCTTAAAGCATTTGAAACTAAAGCAGGAGTGATAATACCAACTTTAACATTGGTAAAATGACCACAGGAGACTGTGGCTTATATTTACTGACATGTTGGGCTTCATATTAAACTACATAATTAGAAACATATCACCCCTCCCTCAACCATAGGTAGCCCAAGCTGGTCAGAGGAGACATATGCTTCTTGGTGCCTGGCAGAGGCTCTTTCCCAAGAGGAGCAGAAGATTAAAGTCTCTGGGCATCAATACCTACCTTTACCTTCTTCTGATTAAGGAAGAAGAGATGGAGCACCAGCTCCCTCCACTAGGAAGAAACTATGAATAATTATAAGTACACATGCTCTTGGAATAAAGACTTTGACCAAAGTATTCATTAATTCCTGAAAATCCCAGGAAGTATTTCACTCCTTCCCAGAGATGAGCCAACTGTGTCTGAGCCACCGAGAGATACTCTCCATGAGAATATCCTGCTCTGGGGTACGAGGCTGTTGTACTCATGGCTGCGCAGATCCTGGTTACCAAGGTTGCTGTATTATCCATAGCCCAGCAAAAGAACAAAGTACTTCTGAAGAGGTCTGTCACTCTTTGTTTCTTGGGTTCCAAATCAGCACAGCTCCCACTGTAAATATCGCCAATGCATAACTGTCTGGCTCCTTCAGCTTTTTTCAAAAGTGCAGTCAGAAGAACAAGCATCATGCCATCCCTAATGGCTCATCAGTGTGGTTCTTTTATCACCAAGAGTTTGTGAACAAAAATGGCTATCGTTCCCCTCAGTCTTCAACACTGACTCTTCCTAAATACTCACACAGTAATTCTATCAAGAAAACATCCTAAGATGTCATTATACCATCAGTTCCATACACAAGCAGACTCTGAAATCTTGTTTAGTTACTTAGGAAAGAAATAAAGTAACTGTTCTTCCCGAGGTACCCGTGATTCCCTAAGCAAGGGAGTGTTTCTACAAGGCTGACATTATCCCAGAGTGCCAAAGACAGCACATCCACCGACCCATCTCCCAGGCACCCAAGTGGTCACAACATGATATGTAGGGTAGACATCGCCATGTGCTTCGCCAAAATACTGGAAGATGTCAATACTTCTGATCAGTTGATCGGGTCTCTCCTTATATGTTCCTACCTCCCTAAAAATTGAACCTAAGCAGTCCTCTAACTGGGCTCCAGGTAGATGGGATTACAGGAATGGCAAAGGAATCTACACTGTGTTCTGTGCTCGTATCAAATTCCCTGACAAACTGCAGCCAGTCTTCCGATTTGAACTTCTGCTCATGATGGCTTTGAGACATGGAAATATTATGTGTTAACAGAACACACTGTGGCCTGGGATTCTGATATTATAAAATGGTGTTGTTATACAAAGCTATAGACTTCCTCTACTCCCAAATATATACTTTTATAAATCATTAACCTGAAAGCACCAGCCAGAAGTTTTGTGTGGTATCTTGGGAATTATCTGAGGGACAAGGTCTCATGGAGCTGAGGCTGGTCGAAAACTTAGCACTTGCCATGAAGCTACTGATAGCCTTGAACTTCTGATTCTCCTGCCCTTACCACTTCAGTGCTGGCATTAGAACTGTGCATCACCACATCTGCTGTATGAGGTGCTGGGGATCAAACCCAAGGCTTTGAGCACACAAGGCAAGTAGTACTCTACCTGAGCCATATCTCCACTCCCAGGAATAATTTTTACATTGCTCTATTCTTTAAAATACATACTATGCCCATGTCCCATAAATATTTGAAACATGAATGCATATGTCTAATCTTTATAAAATTAGCATGAGTGTACACAGAAAGGAAGTTGTTCTGCTGCTGAGCAGAAATTTAAGTCCTGAGCTTCCTGGCAGCCATGAAAATAAAAGAAAGGAAATGACTTATTTACTTGTTAACCTTGAATAATTTCTCCTGCGATTATTTATGCAGCTTGAGGGAAATAGAAACCATGAGCTGAGGAATATGACCAGAGACTAATGCCTAGGAAGGCCACGGGCATGAACTCTCCTCGAACACTCCATAGAGAACAAGCCAACACTTCAAACAGTGTACTTTAACTCAGTGAAACACGTTTGAGTTTCGAACCTGATTGCTGTAAGGTAACAAATCTGTGTTGTGTTAAGATAATTTATGGCCCTTCGTGTGTTAGAGTCATGGGAATTGAAGCTGGAGTTCATGGGGAAATACACGCAGAGGGAGTAGTGTGGCGCCTTGGTCAGTGAGGTGACAGCAGACGGTGACCATGAAAGTGTTTCAGTTTTGATGGTAATTTTTAGAAATTGATTACTGAATTGAATGAAAACTCCAATATTCAATCCTTTGACCCATAGAAGTCATCATTTCATATGATCCTACTATTTCTAAACGTACTCTTGGCTCATGAGAGAGGATGTTTACCTCTGGAAGTTTATCTGAGTTTCATTAAGGTCATTGACAGGGCTGTTAAAGGATTGAACAAGATGATGGTGCAAAGGACAGAATTGTGTCCTTGCTACACCAGACCGGATGCTGCCTGTGAGCGTGCGTCCTTGCCACCCTGGAGTGGTGAGCTGCTCCCAGGTTAGCTCCAGGACAGTGGGGATTTCCCCTCATTCCTCACTTCTACACCCTCCACTCCGGTAACAGCCACCGGCATGTTTATCAATAAGATACATATAAAAGAAAGTTGAACAAAAAGTGATCTGGTTTCTTTTAGCATCCACCCATTATGGCTTTTTGTTTGCAATGTCGTGTTTTAAAACTATGTTGGGGCTGGGCTTTTGCAGCACAGTGCACCTCTGGGTTCAATTCCCAACACTTGGGGGCGGGGGCAGTGGGCTTCAAGCCTCTCACGGTGGTCCCCTTCATCAAATATTTTCTTTCTTCTTTGTGCCATCATTTCTCTCCATTTCTTTTTTAAACAATATTTTTAATTTTTGTAATGCTTAACTTTTAGGACTAGGGGGAAAAATGTTCTCATTCGGCCGAAGCCAGCAGAGAAGGGTCCTCACTGCCTCCCTCCAGGTTAAATCACCCTGAGTCATATGCATCTGTTTAGCTCGTGGCAAGAATTGTGCAGCTGAAACGGAAATCCAGTCACCAAAAATAGAGCAAGTAACACTGCCCACCACAGGCGCATGTGCTTCCCGCAGGTCCCTGTCCCTTTTCACCGGCACAGCCACATGAGCAGCTCGGGCTCATCATCTGTGACAAAAAGTAGCCAGCATTCCTCCTGAGCAAAGCATTGCAGAGCCAAGAGCGGACCCACCCACCCTCTGCACCTGTGGGCTGTGGGAGCAGAACCTCCTGGAGCCGCGTCTTCCGTGTCCCTGAGGAGCGAGCCTCCATCCCTGTGTTAGACTTGGAGTGGGGCTGTGAAGACTCTGAAATTCGAAGCTGTTACGTCACCTGGTCTCTGTTGCCCCAAGGGCTGAACAGAAAACACGTGTAATGATTTAGCGCTCTGAGCTGATCATGAGTTGATTAGCAATCAGTTATCCTTACCCTCTTAAAAGCAAATATTGGAAAAAAACAACTTTCAAAAAGAAATTGGTTCTGAGAGATGATCAAGGATATAATAAAATAGCAAGAAAAAAATAAACTAGAGCATTGGATATGGTAAATGAAAGAACAGGCATCAGAGATAAAGTCAGACAAAAATTGAGATTTATGCTGCTGGTTCATAATACACACAGAAAGAAAAGCAATATTCTAGGTTTCGTAATGCCAGAGAACAAACACCCTTGTTCAACACTAATGGATACTGTATGTTATTACACAGTATTATTGCTTGTATTAGAATTCCAGACAGATGTTCACCAGCTGTCAACATAACTCTTCGAGAATTTCAAAAAGAGAGCAACCATCTGAGATATTAGACTGTGAAAATAGCATTCTACATCAGTGTTTCTCCAACTCCAGGGTGACGAGGAGCCAGCTAGGCATCTGGTTCAAACACTGCAGGTACGCCAGGGCTAAAGAGATACCCACACACCGGCCATCTTAGAGAGCATCCCAGTGGTTGTCACCCAACTGCCCATGCAGCCCACTTTCACCTAGTGAGTGGCGCCAACATAAATGCTAAGGGTCGTCCTTGTGCAGACTTCCATCCTTGCCCTTCCCTACAATTTGTTTTTCGGGAATGAATTCAATATTACGTTGAATATTTCCTCCATTATTTAAAATGTACACATACTATATAGAAAATGGATTTTTCTACATGCAAACTATTATCTAAATAAGTCTTCCAGTCTAATAAGTCTTGCTTGAGCATTTAATGCATGTAAAATTTAATTTATTTCTTATAAGTAGATATTTATATAAAGATATGTATCTTATTTTTTTTGTATTTGCAACAGTATGTTCTTGTAGCTTTTTAAAAAAATCATAATATCCTGTTAAAAAAATCATGGACTAGAGAATTATCTCAGTATTCCTGAAAGCTTTGAAGACCAGAGTTCAAATCTCCAGGACCCACATAAAATCACTGAGGGAGGGGTCAGAGACAGGAGGATTGCTACAGGTTGCTGACTGCCAACCTAATCCAGAGGTCAGTGAGAGCCCCTTCCTCAAGGAAACAGGCAGAGCAAAAACAGAGCGGAATGCCCATAGCCCTCCTCTGGCCTCACATGCACACCCACACACAAGCACACATGTGTGCATACACCACACATATATAGGCTACAGTGATTCTCAGTAATGTCAGGTATTATGTTTTAGAATATAAGTTCCATGGGGCAGAGACGTTCTATGTACTCTTAAATGTAACTCCCAGCCTGCCATGGAGTAGACATCTAGTAAGTGTTTGTCGTGAGATGGGTGGATGGAGGAATAGATGGAGGGTGGATTATGGAGATATAGGTAGGTGAATAGATGGATTGATGGCATTATGAAATTTGGGTTATGCTTGCCTCCTTGGGTTTGCACCAGTCAACAACTCAGAGGTTAGAATCTCTGCAGCTGTGGTATTTGGGATTAAGTTTACCACTCCATTTTTCTTCTGTGCCTTGCCATCTTAATCCTCACACCCACACAGTCATTCGGTCCTGCGGGTCCACAATTCTAACACAGCACTGCTTTAGAGTTACCTGTGTCTGAAAGTAGAAGATTCTATTTCATAATGCAGGACACTGCCGAATGTGACAAGCTTGTGTGTACAAAGCTGAGAAACAGTGGGTCGAGTTCACCCACCAAGGAATGTCAAGAACCCATGAGGTCATCTGATGGCTGTACTCCAACCACTGCACAGCATTCACAGATGCAGACATTAAAACAATTTGTAAACACAAAGATGCACCTTAGACCATGATGCACCACTGCCTGACAGAGACATGAGCTCACACAACCAAATCTGACACCAGAGAATGACACAAATATCTCTGTGCTCATGAGGTTGTAATAAACATGGGAGCAGAAGGAAATATTAGCTAAAATCCTTTCCAGTCTTGGAAGGTTGTCAGTCAGGTGGGGTGTCTGTGCCTGTGTACATGTGTCTGTGTGTGCACGAAAATACAAAGCCTTCCAAAATCATATCAAATGCGTACTACCAAACATCGTCTCCACCGTGTGCTGACAAGAAAATTTGGACCTGCAACACAAGCTACCACACATCTGTTGGTAATTATTACAACCATTTCATTCCCTAATTTTGAATAATGTTTGTGTTCCTACCTTTTAAACCACACAGACATACATTGTTCATGACATTAATGTTACATTTGTTTCTCATTATATGCATTTCTCATTAACAACTAATTAGTCTTGATTTCCCCCTCAAATTATGTAGTATTAAAAGAAATAGACCTTACAAAATGTCAACAGCAGTCAGAGTTAAGAAAATATTAAATAAACAAACAGTTCTGGCCTACAGTTAACCCTACAGGCAGAGTAAAAATTGACCACTCATATTACATGTTTAAATTAACTGAAAGAGAGTAGGGGGAGGTATGTTTTAAGCTATATTTTCCTTCGTGGAGGAAAAATGAAAGATTAAGCACGCAACAATGAGGGTAAAACAAGATGGAGGTTACATCTGACCACCAGCATGCTTTCGTTCTCTCCACAGCTGGAAGTCTAGATGGTGAGAGATCATAATCAACACACGGCATTTATAACGTCATTCCTGACCTCTGAAACGTCAATGGCCAGATGAAAATATCTCAGTGAAGTCAGGCAATTCTGAACATGATGCAGGCACGGCAAACCTGGAGGAAAGGGACTGACTAGTCCCTGTCCACAGTTGCAAATTCTAAAATGCTATGCTTTGCCTGTTAGAAATAAATATGATATTCTTCAAGCCTTTGACACTTCTACATAGCCATCCTGAATTCAAAAGCCAAATGAACCCTCATGCTGTTACATATACAAAAATTGTAATTTAATGTGCCTTAAAAACTCCCCTTTTGTGGACTAGAAGCAGACAGTCTGCATCACAGCAGACGTGATGTGGTCACAGTGTGGCCTGTCCCAGCTTTGCCCTGCCCAGCAGGTTGTCCATGCATTGACTCCTGGAGAGCCTCAGAGGCCCACAGCCAGGACACCCTAACGAGGAGGCAACACCACGACCTGTCTTATAAACTGTTGCCAGCCAAACGCCACTGGAGCAAGAGAGGTGAGGAGCAGGAGGAGAATGCAGAAGTCCTCCCCTTTCGTTTCATGGCTAGAAGAGACAAGGGGAAGAAGAGAACATTGAAGACTGCTGGCTGAGACAGAGGTCCGCCCGCCACCGAGGAAAGACAGCAGTGTGCTGCTGCTTCTCACTCCAGAGAAGTCCACTCCTGGCTCCCCCATTGCATGGAGATTTGTGCTGAGAATCAACAAAGAGCCGCTGTTTCTGTTGTCCCCAAATTCTTAATAATATTCTCCAAGTGCTTTATGCAAAGGAAGAGGAGGGGGAGAAGAAGGTCCCTTCACGCATTACACAGATGAAATGGTCTCAATTTTAACCATAACCTACACCAGTGGCTCTCAAACTACAGTGTCCACAAAAACCATCAGAAGATCTTGCTACATAGAACTTTGACTCAGTAGGTCTTTGCTGGAGCCTGAACTTCTATATTTTTCAGTAGAGATAAATAAGGAGGTACACAGCTGTAAATCCCTGCACTAGGAAGGTGAAACGGGAAGATCATGAGTTTAAGATCATCCTGAGCTACACACACACACACACACACACACACACACACACACACACACACACGCGCGTGCGTGTGCGCGCGCGCGCGCGCACATACACAAATATATACACAAGAGTGTACACATGAAAACAAAAAACAACACTTTAAAGCAGTCGGTGAAGATGAGGCTGCTTGTGCATGGGCCCCAGTCTGTGTACTGATGACCTGGATCCCATGATGGCTCAGGAAATGCTCTGGGAGACAAACTCACTCAAAGCGAAGTTGAAACTGGTTTGTTTTCTTTTCAGGCCCTTCAAAGTAGACTCAATACTTGGTGTAACTTTATACCTCCACACTTCTTTCCCTTTGTGCAATCTGGATCATATTTTCTTTGTGGTCATAGCTACACATCATTAAAATAATAGAGTACATGATAACTAGAAATTGATTATTGGATCCTGTATGCCCTAATTATCACATATGTTCATTATTTGATATTGGTAAAACATTCAAAATTGACCTCCTGTTGACAAGAAACAAGTTCCAGGCTAGCTGGTCAAATGAAAAGATGACAAACCCTGATGACAAGCCTGTCCAAGAATGTAGCTGACAAAATCTGGGTGCCATGGGGTCTCACGGCCCCCGAAGAGCAAGCAGTGTGCCATTGCACTACAGACAGGGAACTTAAGTGTGATGAGTCCTCTTCCAGCTAACTATGCCCACTGCAACAGCAACCAAATGCCAGCCTGCATGTTCTGTGTCTATAGAAAGAGCCTGTTGCTCAGTTGGGTCAGCTGGCATGCCCAAAGCCCTAGATTCAACCCCCAGCATCATATAAATTTGTCCTGTGGTGCCTGCTTGTGATTCAGTGTGCTTAACAAGTAGAGGTTGGAGATTCAGAAGACCTAGATCATAACTGGTTACATATTTAGTGCCCGTGTGAGAAAGGAAGGAAGGAAAAAAGGAAGGAAGGGAGGGAGGGAGGGAGGAAGGAAGGAAAGAAGGACAGATGGAAGGGAGGAAGGAAGGAAGGAAGGACAGATGGAAGCAAGGAAGGAAGAAAGGAAAATGGGATAAATTGCATACATCAGTAATATTTTCTATCTGCATAAAGCTTCCCAACAGAATATATAGGGGGAAAAGTTTGCAATCCCACTGTCCTATACAAACTGAAGTTCAAATAAACAAAAAAGGACATTGTCAAGCATGGTGACTCCTACCTGTAATCCCAGCACTTACAAATCCAGAGCCATATGCCAGGGAATGGAGGCCAACCTGGTCTACCTAGTGAGGTCCCAAGCTACAGTATGAGACCCTTTCTTTTCTTTAAAAGAGGTTACCTGCGCATAGATCTCAGAAATATCATTTTCTCCCTATGCAGTCTTGTACAAAGGAGAAGACTATTTAAATGGATGTCCGGAAACATGAACTCAGTGAGAACTGCTGCCCCATGTCTACATGACCCTCAAGGGTCACAGCACACAGGAAGTAGGAGGGGATGGCTGGAAAGAGGTCAGGGAACGGGAAAAAATGGATGAGACAAGAATCTAAGTCCATATGATGCTACAAATCTTTCCCTTGGGAGCAAATGCCAATCCAGATCCGTGTTGGGCAGCGACAGAAGTACTCACTGGTCATCTAACTGGGCTGTCAGCCAGCTCCGAGTTCCCTGAAATTGCAATCAGGAGTAAGAAAGGTGAGTTGTGGGACACTGTCTTTATCTCCAAGGCTGTTGCAAAAACCCAGAAAGAAGAACGTAAGACTGCATAAGAAAGGGGGTTTTCAGAAGAGTGACAAAGTAACAGGACTGTGGTGCTCACCCAGGCACTGGGGGAGGGCTCAATGGCCATGGGCACGTGGGAGCACAGAACCAGGCCTGCGAGGAGCAAGGGCCCCCAGTAAACAGGGAAAGGGAATCACAGCACAGGAGGAAACACCAGGACATCATCGGAACACAGGACACCATCATCAGAACACAGAACACCATCATCAGAACACAGGACACCATCATCAGAACACAGGACACCATCATCAGAACACAGGACACCATCAGAACACAGGACATCATCATCAGAACACAGGACACCATCAGAACACAGGACACCATCAGAACACAGGATATCATCATCAGAACACAGGACACCATCAGAACACAGGACACCATCATCAGAACACAGGACACCATCATCAAACACAGAACATCATCAGAACACAGGACACCATCATCAAACACAGGACATCATCAGAACACAGGACACCATCATCAGAACACAGGACACTATCAGACACAGGACACCATGGGAACACAGGATGACCTTCAGACAAACCAGCATTCTAAGCTGACAACTGCTGTCAGAACCCCAATATCTGACAGTAACTGTCACAAGAAAGAGTGATAGTCTTTCTTCAGAAATTTTTTCATCTCATAATTTAGAATATACAACTGTCTATTTTACCAGAGCCAAGACATTTCTGCTAACGTGGCATTCATTAAGCTACTTGCACTAAACTCACTGAGCTATAGATTCAAAATGAATCTTGCCATTTCTCCATGACAATAAACTGTTTGATAAACACAGATATCAATAGTCACAGAACACTGTCATATGCCTGCTTTCTTTTTATTACAACTACAATTTAAATTCCATCACAACCTGAAAACCCAAAATCCAGATCTCAACAGCCCTTACTTTTGAATGAATGAATGCATGCATGCATGCATGCATGAATAAATAAATACACTGCCAAACCAAAACTGATTTAAAATTGGAAGGTATAATTTTTGTCTAATTGATAGAATATTCTACCAAAGGTAACAAAGCAGAATAAAATGTATTTAGACTAAAAAGCACTTATTTTCAAAGCTCCTCCAAAATTGCTTCTGTTCTTACTTGTTAATTCATGCCCCCACCCTAACACACACACACACACACACACACACACACACACACACACACACACACACACACACACACACCGTGCAGTGCAAGAGAAAAAGCTAGTCAATAACAACTTAAAGCTAATCTTCTGGTGCCATCTAGTGGTCAAATGTGAAATTAATCTGTTTCTACAAAATACAAAGATTGGAAATAGCTGCACTAAAAGTAGTTGCTACAGAGAGGATCCTCCATCTCCGCACAGACTCACAAATACAACCCACAGCTCTGTTTCTGCTACACTATATGTTCTCTGGGAGACTTAATTTTACACCGTTTAATGCCGACTAGAAGTTCGTCTCGCTGGTGTGAGGCAACACAATCTCAAGGCATATTTGTCCTATGCACCTTCATTATTAATTTGTTACATTATACATGCAAGACAACCATTCAACATGTGATCACACTTTTAAAGTAAAAGTTATTCTCAAAGTCTTATCAAATATATCTTATTTTGCTTCTTCCCTCCTCCAGAGCAATTGAGCAAAGTTGTGGACAAACTTGTCAGCCTGCCCCTTACCTATCCAGCCTGTCCATCCTTCGATTCACCACAGTGCACACCACCGGTTTGAAATCACATAGACCTGATCTCATTGTCTTCTACTAAATGCTAGTGTATCCTGGAAGCACTGTTTAATTTCTATAAACTTCATCTACTGCATTGTCACTAGTCCATGGGGTTTTGAGAGGGGGGAGGGGAAGGGGAAGGGAGGAGAGAGAGAGTTGATATTAGTCCTACCTGCCCCCTAAAAAAGTGTTTAATGCGTTTGCTAGTTTGATGAATTCACCACCAGCCAAATACCTCATCAGTTCCCAGATACTCACTACATTCCATGCTGGTGCCTTCGTTTGAAATTTCTTTCTCTGGAGACTGGCTCAAGAGCATCCTATTCAGGAAGACAGACCACCTTGGTAGGATCCCCTTTCCAGTTCTGCCTTCCATGGCTCTGCTTTGACCTCACAGCCTTCCTAAACTCAGAGTCCAACAGAGCAACTTTCTGTCATAGGTACTGTAGTCGGAATTTTCTTTGGGCCCCAACCAGCTCCCAAATAAAGGGAGAGATTTATTATTAGCTATGAGTGCTTGGCCTTAGCTTAAGCTTGTCCCACTAGCTCTTTTAACTTAATTTAACCTGTTTCTATTCATCTATGTTTTGCTTCTGAGATTTGTACCTTTCTTTCATTCTGTATGTCCTACTTTCCTGCTTCCTCCGTGTCTGTCTGGCTGCTAGTGTCTCTCTGATGTCTTTTTTCTTTCTTCTCCAAGCCTCAATTCCTCCCCCTACTTACTCTTCCTGCACAGAAGTCCCACCTATACTCCTCCTTTGCTATTGGCCATTCAGCTTTTTATTAGACCAATCAGGTGCCTTAGGCAGGCAAGGAGAAACAGCAACACATCCTTACATAGTTAAACAAATGTAATACATCTCTGCATAAATAAATATTCCATAACAGGTACTCAGCAAGCAACAACTGCTTACAACCTTGAGTTTGGGAAACTGAAAAATCAAAATATGCAGAAGTCCTTAAGCAGAAGTATAAATGGCAGCTTCAGGCTAACATTGGCTCTCAGATCTATTTTCTTTCATGAAGACAAAGTTTTTAAACATTGAAGGTTTTTATTAAGGAATATATGTTTCTGACTCATTCTTAGTGGAAACTTCTCTTTCTGCCTCCTTGTTTCTATAGACAGAGACACACACCCTCTGGTAGTACCTTAGCTGCTTGTGTCTTTTCACTCGTGAATTAGGAGTGTTGATTTGGTGGATAGGTGGTGTTAGTTTAGGAAGATCTATAGGGAGTCGAGGCCAAAGTGTCTTATCTTTTCTTCCCTGAATGTTTACAAACCAGGGATCCAGCAAATGACACTCTTCTGTTCCCTGAACTCCACATCAGTTGCATTATTCCAAGTGTTACACCCAGGGAGATTGGAGTCCATGGGTCACTCCTCTACCACCTTCTCCAGAAGCTTTCTCACAGAAAAATATTAATAATTTTCCATCTGTGTGCACCAGATCCCTGTGTCTCAGCTGAACTCTTGCAGAAGTTTGTCAGATTGGACATAGTAACCATATCACGCCACACTAGCTCCACCATGCCTACATCTCACATTTGGTTATTTTTTCATGATGCCCTACAGACATTTGAAAACACATGTCATTTTTAAGTAAAGATATAAGCCGGGCGTTGGTGGCGCACGCCTTTAATCCCAGCACTCGGGGCAGGGCAGGCGATTTGTGAGTTTGAGAGTGCTACAAGTGAGCTCAGAAGCAAAGCTACAAGAGAACTGGTCTCGAAAAACAAAAATAAGATATAATCTGGTCAACCTTGCATATTAACTTACTCTCCTTACCTAATCTTAGTCTTGGCTCTAATAAAACCATCACAATAATCAAATCTCATCCAGAATTGTCCAAATCATTTTTAAGAGACTCTTCTGAAAATTTTAACATTTTCCCTTTTTATTTTACTTATTCTTCTTACATCCTAACCATAGTTTTCCCCCTCCCTCCTCCCAGCCCCTCCCCACACTTAACATCTTCTTACAGTGTGTAGCTGAGTGTCCCTCCCTTCTCCCCTAGTCAAAAGCCTTCTAAATTCACCAATTCCTCGGGACTCTTCCTAACAGCTGATAAGAAGTAGGTTTAAGGAAACCGAGCTTCTTTGACGAGGCATGGTAGCTACACTTATCCGAGGTATAAAGGTAAGTTTTCAAATGTAGTAAAGAATTAGGCTGGTTTAGCAAAGCGACTTTCCTAAGGTCCATGGACTCGCTCCTCACACGTTCTGGGAGGTTGATTAAGTTTTCAGTGTGAGCTCGATTTCCCTCCTGTTAGTGGACCATGAGTCCACTTAGACAGCTGTTGGTTGCCACCAACATATGAGTGCTGCTTACTACACCTTTATGGAGATCTTGCTGTGCTGGTCATTGTCATGGTTCATCAGTGTTGCATCTGTACAGGATGGTTGGATTGCTTCTTGCCCTTGGTAGCTTGCAGAGTATTTTCTGGAATCACGCAAGCTAAATTGAAAGAAAAAGTCTTTTTGAAGCCTCTCTTTACAGCAAATGGAGATTATCATAAAACCAACCAAACACAATGCAGAGAATGACAGATTATTGAGATCTCAGGCACAATAAACACATCTCCATCACAGCTCCTCTGGCTATGGCTCAGGGAACATCACAGAAGATAGGGTGGAAAGAGCTTATGAACCAGAAAACCAGGAAGTCTGACCTGAAACACTCTCTTTGAGAAATGGCTTTATAAACAAGACCAGAACAACAGCAATATCAATAGACTTATGTAAGGCAAGAAATTTCATGGGGTCCCACTTCTATACGAAGAACTGTAGGCACCTAGTAAGTGTTGGGAGAAGAATTAGCCTCTCCCAGGGATGATTACCTTACTGGTTGGCCAAATTAAAGTGGCCATCTCTGAAAGTATATGCAGACAAACATCAAAAACTAATTCAGCATGTGTGTGTGTGTGTGTGTGTGTGTGTGTGTGTGTGTGTGTGCATGTGCGTGCATGCATGCATGTGCATATATATGTAACAATAACAATCAAAGAAAAAGAAACTATCACCTTGAGAGTGTAAAGGAAACCTGTGAGGTCCTGAAAAGAGGAAAATAAGTTTAAAAAACAGAGGGGGGGGGGCAGGAGTGTTAAGTCATGACTAACCATGTGGGTTTAGGCTATAGAGAAGATCAGAGGCTTTCCTTGGAAGTGGACCAGCCGGATGGAGCTCTCTCTTGGCAGGGCCTGCCAGTGAGCAGGTCTCAAGGCTGCCAGGTGGCCCTCTGCATATCATCAGAAGGGGCTGGTGTGCAGAGCCGCATCAGTAAGAGACCACTGAAACTAACTCCTAGACACAGACGTGGGTGCTGAAAGTCAGTTAGCATCAGAAGCCTTCATTCTTCCAATGGTTCTGGCTTCTCCTTCAGTGCAAGGTCACTGAGGTTAGATTTCTGTCACCTGTGTCCAAAGAACTCTTGAGCACTTTCAGGAACCTGTGATTAAAATTCTGTCATGTCCATTATTATCATGAAAAAAAAAAATCCCCTAAACTCTTTTGGCTGATTTGATTCTTCATGAATGATGAGTTTCACTGTGGTAAATATCCCTGTGAAAGATGAGTGGGAACACGTATAATGACATGACATTTCATTTTTATCATTTTCCCACTTAAAAACAGCCCCAGGAAAAGGAAAACACTCGATAAAATTGCAATCCATATCCTAAGGTTTGCCTCCAAATCCTTCTGTCCCCACAACTCTGGTTTGCACGGACTGTGCTTCTTTTTGTATGCCAGGCTTCCACCGAGTTTGTGGAATAGAAGATGCAGGGAATTCACCTTCCCAAAATATCCAGGAAGGCTAATAAGGCTAAAAGCAGAGAAATCCTACTTTAAGCAAAACTTTTTCTGGGGAATTTATCCTGTTAATATATCAGAACTGGGAATCAGGACTAATGGAGTTGCAGAGAAACTGCTCCTCCAAGGACTGACTCCTGGCTGATTCTGAGGACAGCCCATGACAAGGTGCACCATCAACTCTACGCATGAAAAGAGAGCATGTGGAAAACCAATCCAAGGCAGATGGTCAAGCTGGTAAAGTACTTGGTACACAGTGCAGGCTTGGCAAAGACTACCTGTCATCCGACTGCTGAGATGTAGGGATTGGTAGCTATCTATCTGGGCCTGGCCAGACAGTATAGCCAATGTGTGAGTTCCAGGGTCAGTGGGAGACACCGTTTCAGAGTAGACAGAAATAGAAGGAAATACCTCACATCAACCTCTGGCTTCCCTGGATCCATAAACTGGCATGCGCACACACACACACACACACACACACACACACACATGCATGCACACACATGCATGCACACACACACACACACACAAATACATGCCACCAACCAATTCATGTACTTTGGCATGCCATAAATATAGTATTGCTTTTAATAGTACGTGTGCGTATTGTTGGAGATGAGACCTATAGTCTTGAACATGCTAAACATGTACTCTATTTCTAAATGACACCCCAGCATATTTTAATGGAAATTCTTGAGTATCCAGACATCTTTGAACTTTTTAAAAATTATTTCGCATAAAAAGACATAGTGCAATAGTGTCACTAACACATGCCAGCAGAGCAGGCTCCAGGACGCTAACTCTGTACTCATCACAGAGCCTCCAGGCTCCGTACGGCACAGGATGACCTATGCTCACAGCATTGAGCAAGGGTTTGTGGCAGGGACTGGAAGCAGAGAACTTAGTCCACACAGACGGAGTGCTGCTGCGTGGGACTGATATGCTAAGTGCTGACGTCTGTACTGAGAGGTCTTCTTAGGGGTTTTAATTGACTTTTTATTTGTTGTTGGGGTTTGTGGAGGTGGAGGTGGTCGTGGTCATGCAGGTGTCACGGCATGTGTAAAAGTTAGAAGACAGCTCCCTGGAGACAGTTGTCTTCACTCACATTTACACCAGTGAGTTCTGGCTTGGAACTCAGATCATCAGGCTTTCAAGGAAAGTGCCTTTACCTACCTGCTTAGCCAGCTGTCCCTGTGTCTGTCTGTCTATCTACCCATCTATCTGTCTGTCTGTCTGTCTGTCTGTCTATCATCTATCATCTATCTGTCTGTCTGTCTGTCTACCATCTATCTACCTACCTATCTTCTCTGGTTTGTTGGTTGGTGGCCTGCTGCCTTGGTTTGTGTTGTATTGTGCTGTATGGTGCTGAAGTCATGGAGACCAGATTTCATAGAACCCTGGCTGAGCTCGAATTTGTGATCTTCCTCTGCCTTCAAGTACTGAGATTACAGGCATACACTATCACGCCAAGTTTTTGGTTTTGTTGATATTTTTGCCGTGGTTTTGTAATTTTTGAAATTATAACTTGATAAAATTTCCCCCTTCCCTTTCCTCCATCCAAAACCTCCCATTTACCCCTTCCCACTCTTCTTCAAGTTCATGGCCTTTTTTTGTTAATTGTTGTTGCATACATATATGTATCTGTATATGCATATATACTCATAAATATGTGCAATGTCTCACCAACATGTTTATAATATAATTCTATAATTTCTAACCACAATCTAAGTCCTGGGCCCACTGTGGTCCAGGTGAGGCAGCTTCTTGCTGTCGGCCCAAACAGTGAGTAGGGTGGCCTCGAGGAGTCCCAGAGGATGACGGACTTGAAGCATCTGAACTGGGGTACACAGCACAAGCAGTGCGGCAGAGCCAGGGGACTTGATGCCCAAAGTGGAACAACTCAGGATTTGAGACCTGGAGGAACCAGTGTAAATGGCAAGGAGCTGACCAAATCAGATGAGCTCTGATAACAAAACACACTGATGAATAAGTCGCCGGCAGAACGAGTCCCTTCCACCGGCTACACCAGCTTGTGAATGTGTTAAATGACGTAGAAATGGGGAATGAAAACAGAGAAGTGGGTCTGGCTTTTCCAGCTGAATCCAACACAACTGTGGAGTTCCTAAAAGTACGCAAAGGAAGAGGTTAGAGAGAGGCAATGTGAGGTGAGGATTCCTCCCACTACTATGGACATTAAGAATACAAAGTGAGAGACCTGAACATCTCCAGGAGATCTGGACTTAAGGCCACCCTCAGACATCTCTCAGTCCTCTAACAAGGGAGGAAGGCACACAACTGCTCAGGAAGCTGAGAAAGGAAATGGGGTCCTCCAGAACTTGCCAAAGACAGTGCCATCATCCAGCACCCTGATGATAGTCTGGTGAGTTCTGCAGCAGGCTCCCAACCTACAGAACTGCAAGGCAATTATCTGTTCTGGTTCTAAGCCACTGACTTCATGATCACTTGTTACAGGAGCAATAGCAAACAAAAACATTATTAGCACGTCTGTGTGTTTAATGTGACCTAACATTACAAGCCGTTAAAATTGAAAATGCCTGACTTTGTAGCTTTGGAAGTGACAGAGTTGTAACTCCAGACACGAGGAAAGCCATGCCATATGGACCTGCAGGCAAGTTCCCTAAACAGAAAATGAAGCCTCTGGAGACAGCTCACAACCTGATGAGCCTCTGACGCCGCTTGGGTCTTCAGCAGAGCTGGCTGAAAGCACTGAAGGAGAGAGGCTTTCATTTGAAGAACAAAACCTGTCCATGATGGTGAAATCACTCTTTCTTAACTTTGAAACTCTTTTCAAATGAGCTGTTCTTCAGGAAGTCAGGCACATAGAGCAGAATAAGATGGTTCACAGTGATGTCACCGTTGGAGGCTGGGGGTTCCTAGTTCGTGTTCCATGGCATCTCTGAGGGAACACAGCACCCAGCTGCAGTATACATTAGTCACCCAACCATACTAAATAATTCATAACACAAAATGCCTGGGTGAGAGAGCTCGTATAGTAAATGAGCTTCTTAACAACAACCTTCGTAAAAAGAGTACTAAGACTAAAAAGTCAAGAATACATATTTTAAAACAAAAAGACAATCCCAACTATCATCACAGTAACTTTAATATTTCTTTTTTAAAAGAAATTAAGGCATTATACAGTGTATACATTTTACTTCAAAGAAACCTACAAAATTTTGATTTTCATTATTTTGAAGTGCTTATGAATAAAAGGTACTGATAGCTATCTGTAACTTAATTAGCCAGTGTGTGTGTGTGTGTGTGTGTGTGTGTGTGTGTGTGTGTGTGTGTTTATATATACCAATCCCAGCCACACACACAACACACTGTAAGAAATATTGAGCTGGTTGATGGACAGATAGAATAGATCCATGAAAATCCAAATGTAGAAGCTTGAACCTCAAAACAGCTTCAACTCCAAAAAGTAACAATTATATCAAGCACCCACAATTAAGTAGGCTGGGTTTTTCTGTTGGCATCAGTATTCACCGTCCTATTTGTCCTTTCACTGAATTTGGTGGACCTGTGTACAGACAGCAAGTTCCAATGCCATCTTGTATGGATGGTGATGCTCAAGAAGCTGCATGTGACATTTCCCTTGCTCTATGGCCTTTCAATTCAGTCTCCTGAGGCCCAAGAGCAGTCCTAGGTCAAGCAGAGAAGGTGTCACATTATGAATATGTATCAACCTAGGGAGAGCCATTTAAAATCTGAGCATCGAAGTCCTCTGAGTCCTGTAGAACTAATTTTTAAAACAAAGGTCCAGCTCGTAAACAGTAATGAGGATATTAAAATGATCTTATTTCTCTTCTCGGGAGTGCTTGAGATTTCCTATGCAAATGCAAGCAGTCTTGAATCTTCAGAAGGACAATTTTAAGATCTCCTTTACAAGACATTTGAAATATTTTTTCATATTCCATGTGTGATATAAAATTCACATATTTATAGGATCTTCCTTAAACTTTATTAACTTTTCATTATTTTCTTTTGCATGAATAAGGGCTCCATACTTCTCTTGGAATTTTTTTGTGTATAGTTTTGATACAATTTTTTCAGGAAAAAATTAAATTTCCCATCAA
This sequence comes from Peromyscus leucopus, assembly GCF_004664715.2. Lineage (NCBI taxonomy): Eukaryota > Metazoa > Chordata > Mammalia > Rodentia > Cricetidae > Peromyscus > Peromyscus leucopus. The sequence continues at coordinate 66,933,614 of NC_051072.1, read as the reverse complement.
AGGCAAAGAACTCCATATTGCAGAGTGAGTAATTTTGTAAATGTTCAGCGTTTCCCTTGCTTTTGCCCTGACTTTTTACATACCTTAAAATCTTCTACATTAGAGAAGTATGGGAGATTCCAGACTTCTTACTCTCCCAAGCCCAATTCTTTAATAAAGTCTCAGAAATCATCACAATTCTCAGAATCTCTTTCATGACAAATTCAGGCTATGGAATTTTCTTGGAAAATAAATCCAAATCCTCAATATAATCCATGATTCAAAGTCAGCTCAAAACTAAAGATTGTCTTTCTAACTCCTGAGACAAACCGTGTGAACACGAGAGGCAGCCTCTGACTTTAGAGGATTTCTCACAAGAGAAAGTCACACTGAACAGTGTTCAACGGCAGTGCCCAGCAGGAGGGACTTTCATAGTGCGTACTTCTAACAGAGGTGGCTGGAATTAAAGACATATTCCTGAATTCAGTCCACTGTTACTTCTGTGAGACACTTTTCTCAATAGACATGTAATATTTCCCTGGGACTTAAGTCTGATTTATTCAAAATAATCTTTAGCCTTTGGTATTCAAGAAAATGACGGTGGTGCTGAGAACTCCCTGTAAATTACTGTGGGGTCAAAGATCCTTGCTTCCGACTAACCTTCCTTATCCTTGAATCAGAAAATGTTCCAGAACACAAAACCTTTTCCATTTTTAATCCATGAATCTAGGCAAGTGTGGAGACCCAACTGTAAATTAGCCAGACACTGTCATTGCCCCATTGCCCATGCAATTTGTGAACCCCAAATGCCAGACTAGTGCAATGAATTTTCCAGGAACAATTTTGATGGTTATAAAACCTCCTTAATCTACTGACATTCCTAATGACATGAGATCAATAGCTCATCTTTGGGGTGGTTCTTTTTTTTTCCTCTCTCCATTACCTGTATGAGAGTGTGCAGTTGTGATAACAACATGTTAACAAAATAAATTAGATTATACTGAAAATGATTCACTTTTTATTATAGACTTGCTTTTAAATATTTACAATTAACCAGCTCTCAAGAAAATCTGAACTATCAAATGCTGTAAGATTTTATCATTACTCACTGCTCAAAGCATGTACTGGACTACTTCTCTAAGTCAGAAGAAACAGCAGCCCCAGACGCACATGATGGTCCCAGTATCTGCTCAGCTGGGGGCGCTATGAAAGGCACTTGCCCCCGTTATCCTCTGTGGTTCTGAAATGCTTCATTATGAATAAAAAGGATATGATGGCAAGATGCCCCGAGTTCTCTTGTAAGTCTATGTGTGCTATTATGGCTTCACTGTGTTTTTACTGTGCTCGACTTTTTGACGTTTAGGTAAGAATGAGAACCCCAGTTTAACACAGTTAACGTCTGTCTCTTGTCGGGATACACAGAGAACTGAGGAACAAAACAGTCACAGTTTCAACAGCCTTGTTCTACAAGCCCAGCAGCCTGCAGTATCAGGACACAGGTTCCGACGGCCAAGTATCACTGCTTCGGTTTCTCAGCTGTCTACTTGGCTGGCTACAGTTCCTCTTGCTGTCTCCTTTCTTTGACCTGTGACCTGTGTGCGGCGGTTTGGCATCCTTCTGGGGTCTCCAGTTGTCTTCTGTGTGGGGTTCACTGTGCTTCTGGGCTGCTGACTGTTGTGCACCTCACATTTGAATGTCTGGATGAAAACATGCACACAGGTCCAGTCTCCTGCCTCCTGTAAGAGCACCCATCCCTGTCATCCAGACCTCAAGGCATCACATACCACCCCACAGACTGCTGATTGGCATACTGTTTCCCTCATCTAACTTAGGTATCTGACAGTCCTTGGTACAGTTATTGATGCTACAAAAAAAAAAAAAAAAAAAAAAAAAAAAAAAAAAAAAGGCTCCCATGCTTCCCCAGGGAAGGTATTTCCTGTCTGTGTCCTTCAAAACCAATGAGGACATAGAAGTTATTAACACTGCCACCTAACACACTTAAGAGCATCCTTAAACTTTCTCAGACTGTATCTAGAAACCAACCCAAAAATAAATACACACACTCAGAAAACTAGACTTCCTCACCAATAGTGAAATAAGAAATCTCCACTTCTATACTGTAAATACTACCTCTAAAATCTCACACTTAAACATCAGAAGTTAAGAAGAATAAAAATTTAAAACCCACATACTGCCTTTTCAAATCATAAGCTTAACATTATTAATATTATAAAAATATAGAAGTGATTTCTGATGAAAAATCTAAGTATTTAAAAAAATGTCTAGCCCCAAAGATTAGAAACATTTATCAGAGGGGCTTATGTTTCTGATAAATATTTAAGTGTGTAAGGCAGAACCACTGAGAACAATAAATATTTTATAGCTGGCACTTTGTCAAACCTATAAGTGGCTCTGCCTTAGAATTTTACATCATCACTGAATTTACAGTCATTTGATAAGTGGAACAGGACAAGAATTACTTCTTTCTAAATCTAAACCAGGTAATAAATCTAACATCAGGAATCTTCTTATTGTCTGCTATCATCTGATGACAATGCCTTTTGCCTTCATTGTCTTGACAGAATTATGGTAGGTAAAATCATAATGTCATATCACTCACAGTGATTTAACACTATGCAGCCCATACCATTTTAATCAATCAAAATTGTCGCTTTTTAGTGTAATGATTTTGTGGTGAATTCCCTGGGTTTAAGATGATCTATGGTGCTATCTATCTGTTGATTTACTATTCTTTTTCAAAGTCTTACAGCTCAGAGGGCTGTTCTTGCTTTTGGATATCTTTGGAATTAGCAAACAAGAATAATTTGTGATAATACAAATTATAATTTCTGTGGCAAAATGAAAGATACAAATTAACAAGTGTTAAAAGCTAAAGCTATTTTTAAGTGGAAACAAAAGGTGATTTTATGAATTAAAACCACAGAAGTCTTAGAATTTTCCCTTCTGTGTTTACATAAGATCAAGTGTATTTACCATTATAACCAGGTATTCAGTGGGCTGCTTTGTTTTAATAAACACTATTAAGAAAGCTCAGGGGGAAGGGGAGGGGGGCAGGAAAGGGGAGAACAAGGGAATCTGTGGCTGTTATGTAGAACTGAATAGTATTGTAAAATAAAAAAAAAATTCAAAAAAAAAGAAAGAAAGAAAGCTCAGAATGGTATCCCCTATCAACTAACACAACACCTTGCACAAATTTCTGCTATGAAAAAGACAAAAAATTGGAAGACAGTTTGAAGTGACTCTGAAATGTTTATAAATCTATCCTACTAGAGATGAGCTAATAAAAACTCAACACAGTTCCCATTTCTCAACTACATTACACATTTAGGACTGAGTATAATGCAGATACATCTGACCACAAAATATAAGTTTCCAAACACCATAATGTCTCACTCACTCACACAAGCAGTCATTTAGGAACACAGTGTTTCAGACACTAGTACTACACATTCCATACAGATAACTCAATCCCTAAAGCAGCCTGTGTATGGAGGGTCTCTCTGCTTTAAGGCTATATCATCTGCAGTATGCAGCCTCCTGTAGAAGAGGAAAAGAAATCTGCAGAATCCCATGCCTGTGGATTGCATGGTAGAATTATGCATCTCCATTGCTCAAATTCCATTGACCAGAATAAGTTACAACATTGCCCAAGTGAACACAAGAGAGAAAATAAAATCCTCCTGTGTGCTTGCAAAGAAGAAAAGGGGTGAGTCTTACCAACTCTAATCCCAGTATGTTTGGGGAGGGTATACATGCACATGGGTAGATGCTCATCATACGTGTGTCTGTCCATGTGAAAACCACACATCAGCCTCAGCTGTCACTCTTCAGGAGCTATCCATCTTGATTTTTGAGACAGGAGCTCACTGATTAGGCTAGGCTGTCTGACCAGGGGGCCCCAGGAATCCACAATCTCTGCCTCCGCCACAATGGGAAGCCCACACCACCCACCTGGCCTTTGTTGAATGGATTCTGGGATTTGAATGCAGATCTACATGCTTGCACAGGAAGAACCTTACCAACCAACTGAGTTCTCTCTCTCTCTCTCTCTCTCTCTCTCTCTCTCTCTCTCTCTCTCTCTCTCTCTCTGTTAAAGGTTGGCTTTAAGTTCATCTCTAAGATTTTGTTGGGAAGATGTGTGCTTACAAGTATTTTTGTAGAGCCAGGCATGGGGCCCCAGACTTGTGATCCTAGCACTAGGAGGCTATACAGGAGGATCATAAGTTCAAGGCCAGCCTGGGAAATATAGTGAGAACCTAGATCAAAACAAAAACTTCTTAGTTTCTGCATATACATTGCTAATCTACAGAAGTGTGGTCCATTCTTTGTACCTTGTGTATTAGTCAAAGGGACAGAAATGTTAAAATAAGTATGTACTACAAAAAAAGCATTATCGGTTTGCCTTGCATGGTATATTGGTTGGGTAGTTCAACAATGGTTATCTGTACACTGGAGAAGCTGAGAACCTAGTAACTGCTCATTCACTGAACTGCACACCTCATCAGCCTCAGGACTGAAGCTCTAGAGGATTTCGGGAGAGTCACAGATTTGAAAGCCAAAGAACCCAGGCTCTGGTGTTAGTGAAGGGCAGCAGCAGCAGCAGCAGCAGCAGCAGAGGCAAGCAGCGAAGCATCAAATGTGCGCAGGTCAAATCAAGCCCTGTTTCTCTCTCAGATATCTGTATACCTGGGCCAATGTCAGAAGGCTCTACCCACTGTAGGGGGAAGTACTTTCCTCCTCAGTTAACCCTTCCCGGAAATACCCTCACAGGTCCACTCAGAGGCCTATCTCTTAGGTGATTCTAGAACCAAAATAGTTGTCAGCCAAGTCTACCGCGTATCTATCTCTTTAAGTTGGATAGCAAGATAAGCTGTTGTTCCCCCTTTAAAATCATTTGGCTATTTCTCATTAAAAGTACAGAACTGCTTTCACTTAGTCACGAGATGGCTCACTACACTCAATGCAATCCAGTAAGTCAGTGTTAGAGGCAGGTTGTATGAGCACTGAGGGAAAAAGAACACATAGAGGGTCAGGAGCTGACACCTTACAAGTTCTCTCTACAAGATACTTGTACCAGGTCTGTCATTGCATGTGGACTAAATACAGTGAAGTAACTCCTGTTTACAGATTCTAAACTGTACAGATAGAAAAATAATCTGCCCAAGTCACCCGGTACTGAAATCAGTTTATTAATCCCAACTCTCAAGCTCTTTACATGCCCTGCACTATCACTAGAAATCCAGACGGAGACAGCATTCCAAATCTGGTCTTGCCCATGAAACCCTTTCCCTCCACATAAACACGACATAGACAGCAGTTCTCTGCTTAATTTTTCACATTAATCATCTGATTTGCCATCCTGAGTGAGGTAACCCAAACCCAGAAAGACAGTTATGGTATGTACTCACTCATTGGTGGATTCTAGATATAAAATGAACAATCAGACCACAACCCATAGAACCATAAAGGCTATATATATATAGCATGGAGGTCCCTAGGACGACTGTGGCATATAATAAATTTCAGTTTTACTCAATTATTGAAAAAAAATAGCCAAATGAATGGAAACACATGAACTATGAACCAAAGGCTGAGGGGCTCCCAGCTGGATCAGGCCCTCTGAATAGGTGAGACAGTTGATTGGCTTGATCAGTTTGGGAGGCATCTAGGCAGTGGGACCAAGTCCTGTGCTCATTGCATGAATTGGCTGTTTGAAACCAGGAACTTATGCAGGGACACTTGGCTTAGTCTGGGAGGAAGGGACTGGACCTCCCTGGACTGAGTCTACCAAGTTGATCACAGTCCTCGGGGGAGGACTTGTCCTGGAGGAGGTGGGAATGGAGGGTGGGCTGGGGTATGGGAGGCGAGGAGGGAAGAATAGGGAACCCATGCTGATATGTAAACTGAATGTATTGTAAAATAAAAAATATATATCACAAAAAAAAAGAATAAAAAAAAAAGAAGTAAACTGCTTAGAACTTCGACAAAAAAAAAATCATCTGATTTGCTTGGGTTTTAATTTAAATACTGTTTGTTAGTTCTTTGAGAGTTTCATACAATGTATTTTTATCATATTTAGCCCCTCTCAGCTTCTCCCAGGACTGCCCCACATCTATATCCATCAAACTCTTTGTCCTCTTTAACCCATCAGGTTCAACTTGTGCTGCCCAAATACTTTTGTGAGTGGACCTTCCCCTGGAGTGTGATTGACCTTCTAGGGTTCACACCCACAAAAAAAAAAAAATGACTCTCCCTCTCCCAGCCCATCAACTGTCTGGTTTTGTCTGGTTTGAGGTATTGGGCATGCTGTCACAATCTCTGTGAGTTCACGTGTGTAACTATCCTGCTGTATCCAGAAAACGCTGTTTAATTATAGTCATCCACCACCTTTGGCTCTCACAATCTTTCCTCTCTCTCCTCTGCAATAATTCTTGAGCCTTGAGAGAAAGTGTGTTGTACAGATGCTGTTGAATATTCCACGGTCTCTTATTATCTACACTTTGACCAGCTGTGGGTTTCTGTTAACCACCATCTACCTCAAAAAGAAGCTTCTCTGATGAGGGATGAAAGGTATAAAGTGCTAGTCATACAACCACAGGAGGAGAGTCGTCATCAGTACCCATTTGTGAGCCCTGAAAGCTACAGTAATGACTGGCCTGACAAGATGTGCCAACTCGTGCATTAGTGGTACAACGTTACTGCTGTAACCACTTTATGAATAGATGGAAGGCCCATCCCACAAGATGAAGCCCATATAGGCACCTTTATCAGATCAAAAATCTGTGGCTAAATGGAACTTAAAGGAGAGCCTATTGACATAGTGTTAAACCCATTTATGACAGCTGAGCTACCACCGCAGCTCCTCAAGCTGAATAATTTTTAGAATGAAAAAATTTGCAACTTCATTACGGACATCTCTCTTGTAGAAGCTGAAACCAAATGGACTTTCTCTGAAATCCATAATCTTACAGAGTGAGAGAGAAAAATTACCTACTTATCTAAGCAACTAAATGCTCTTTAGTGGGAAAAAAAACCAAAAAGTCTGAAAGAAAGAATTTGTCAGGACTAGAGAGATGGCTCAGTGGTTAAGAGCAATGGCTGTTCTTTCAGAGGACCTGGGTTCAATTCCCAGGACCCATATGGCAGCTCCCAGCTGTCTGTTCTTCCATTTTAAGATATCTAACACCCCTTTGTAGCCTTGGTGATCACCAGACATGCAAGTGGTATACATCCATACATGCAAGTAAGATGTTCATATGCACAAAATAAAATATTTTTAAAAGAAGGTATTTACCTTTAGATATTTATAAACATTGTTTCAATTAGACAAGTAGTAATTTGAGATAGAACTCCATTTTGATATGGTCATCACAAATCTGGATTATTGAAACATAAAGACATTCTCTTTTTAAATTGTACTGGGTTTGTTCTTTGAAAATGTCACACATGTATAGTATGCATTCTACTTATTATAACCTTCTCTCCTACCTCTACTCCCCATCATCCTTGCAAGTCCCTTTCCACATTCATGACATTTTTGTTGGTTTTGTGTAGTTGTGCTGTGTGGTCCATTGAATTTAACCAGGATCATCTGTGTGGCCATGAGTTTGAAACTCTCTGCTGGGGTCCACTTGGCTCCTCAGTAGGGAAACAGCTGAAAAAAAGTGATTGCTCCTCTCTCAGAATCCATCAGTAACCAATAGTTCATTGAGGAGAAGTAGTTTTACAAGTTCTCCTAGATCCATGATTGACTGTTGATAGACCTAATGTCTGTGTGGGACTATTGCAGGCACTCACAGAGGATTTGACTAGTAAGCACAAAATATTAATAGGAAAGCTAAGATTTCAGTACCTGCTGTGTGTCAGTTGACTTTTTTTCAGTTTCCTTCCCATGATGCTAGAGCCTCCAGCTTGGCTTGGCCTGGAGCTAAGTCAATTCTATGCCAAGTTCACAGATTCAAGAGCTTTTGAGGCAAGCTTGCTCCCCAGTGTCCACCCCACGATGATGAGAGAAATATGAGAGTCCAGACACTTGTCAGACGACTGTGTATTGATACTGCTCTGGTCCTAGCAGTGTGGTGCTCTGCCATGTTCTATGATTGTGACAGTGGAAGAAGAAACCAAAGTTTCTTTTTCTTGGACTTTATATACTAGTTAAGAGGGGAAAGGAAAAAATGAGAAATATAGAATAAATAAATAAGAGCCATGTTTCTATATGATTATGAATGTTATGAAAAAATAAATTCAAATAAGAGGAAAGCGACAAAAGTCTAGTTTGGAGCTACTTTGGATGGTCAGAGATGTCTTGGGGGAATGGTGTTTGTGCCACTCAGAATGTGAGGAGACAAAATTCTGGGGCATGAAACAGACAAGGTCCTAATTCAAAAGTCTTTGGGCATATTGGGAAAACTACCAAGTCCATGGGCGGAAGAAAATGGAACAGACCAAGTCAACACATCAAGATCTAATTTTCAAAAAAAGGACTGAAGAGAACTTAACATCAATGATTCCCAGAGCTAACTGAGAATAGCATGGGCTTAAACCTCAAAGTCACACACACAGTGCCACAGCTCTAACAAGGTCACACCTCCCAGCCCTTCTCAAACAGTTCCATAACTGAAGATCATCACAATTGCCAGGATGTAACTTCAAGCTTTAAGTATATCTCTAAGTTAGGCCTGAGGATATATCTCTGTGGTATAATACTTGCCTAACATAAAAAATTCTGTTTTCAATACTAGCACCACAAAAAGGAGGGAGAACATAAACAAAATGTCTGACGGGCAAATGGTAGGAACATGACAACATCTTTCAGGGGTTAATAATGCACACACCCTTAGTGCTATTAGAACTTATATCTTGTCTATGATAACAGGAATTGAAGGGCTCAATGTTTACTTTCTTCCAAATAAATGGCTGGCTGTGTTAATACTTTTATTAAATGAAATATTTATTTTCAGATAATTACCATCTATTAAATCTTTTGAATACTAGCTTGAGAGTTCTACATTACTCTTTAAAAACATACTTGTGATACTATTTTAGTCTCAAACCAAACACAATAGGTGGTGCATACTTCCAAAGCAGCCCTCAGGAAGCAGATGCAGGAGACAATCTCTAACTTAAAATGCACAGAACTGATATAAAGGCATTTTTTAACAGATTGTTTTTATTTTTAGTGTCATACATAATATCTGTTAAGATAAATCATCCTCTTTGTTCATCTTTCCTATCTTTTGGTTTTCTCTTTGTGGTTCATTTTTAATAGTTAATATGATCCAGTTTATTTTTAAATTTTTATATTGGTTCTAGTAAGAGTTTCATTACATATATGTATACTGATTTGCTACAATTGATATTTTATGCTATTGAGTCATCCATATGCTTCAAATTGGTTAATAGGTTTCAATAGAAATTATGGTTTTTCCTCCCATAAATGCAACTTCCTTCTAGATATGCTTATATCAAATGATTTGTAGTTTTTCTACTACTTTTGAAATGGAATCTCACCTGGCTGGCTTTGAACTCACAGAAATATGCCTTCCTCTGCCTCCCAGATTGCTGGGAATAAATGTGTGCCCCACTTTTAAATATTACTGAAGATTAGATAAATCAAGTCTTTTTTTTTTTAACTTATAAACTGTATGGCTGTGGCAGGCTTCTTGCTATCTAGTTCTTATATCTTAAATTAACCCATTTCTGTTCATCTGTTCATCTATATGTTGCAATGTGTTCCACGGCTTCATCTGTTGTCTTTACATGTTGCTCCCTGGATGGCAAAGTGGCATCTCCTCTTTCAGCCTTCTACCTCCCATCATTTTGTTCTCTGTTTGCCCCGCCTATCCTATACTTCCTGCCTGGCTCCTGGCCAATGAGCGTTTTATTTATCAGTCAATTAGAGCAACATATTCACAGCATCCCTCGCACTTCCCCTTTTCTTTTGTTTCAAAAGGGAAGTTTTAACTTTAACATAGTAAAATTACATATAACGAAACAATTATCAAGCAAGAATTACAGTTACAATATCTAGTCTATTTATAATATCTAGTCCATTTGTATTTGGCAAAATTAAAGAAGACATTCTATCTATCCTGTATGTTGTGTGTCTACAGTTTTATATCTAACTTATCTTTTATCATAACTAAGAAATTATAACTATGTAGTTTTCAACTACATCAAAGACCTCAGAAGGATATACTATTACCTGAGAAATGGGAGGACACAAGAAACTTTTGGAAGTCTTACAACAGTAGACAGAGACAGCGGGCAGCCTGGACAGTCATCCAAAGTTCCTCTGTAAATTTGGGGCATCTATCTTCAGCCCACAGGCCTAGAGTCTCTCAGTCACTTCTCTCTGTGTCCTGTAGAATGTCTGGCAGTTTTTTCTGCGAAGTAGGAACCTGAAGGACCATTTTGCCAAGCAAAGTTCAGTGATATTTTCTGAATAAACTGCAGGGTCCCCAACCAAGTTTTCACTCTGAATCATAGTGAGGAACCTGTAGGATTAAAAAAGACCAAGGAAAAATACCCTGACCCTGACTTGGAAACAGGGATTGAAACCCCACCAATCCCAAGCCTCTCTGGAAAGCTCCCCGCCTCCAAAGAAACCTATATAAAGCTCTGTACCCTGTTCAGTTTGATGCCACCTCACCCTAGAGGCAGGCCACTTTCCTGGATTCTTCTCTCCCGATAAATCCCTTGAAGGAGGTCTGAGTCAGACCTTCTTTCACTGGAGAGGAGCAGAGAAGTAACAATTTTCCCAGGAGCAGGAACAGAGCAGAGCAGAGCAAAACTGTCCAGAACTGAGCCACCTTTGCCGGGAAACCCTCTCCTAGCAGAACAGAGTTGTTACACTCCTGGAGAGCAGAGCAGAGCTGTAACAACTCTACTGGGGAAATCCTCCCCTGCGGGGCCAGAGATGTTATACTGGACAAACCTTCCCTTGGAGCAGAACTGTAAACTGCTAAGCTTACAGTGACTGTGGTATTCCTTGGCTCCCATCTGCCAGGATACCTTTCCATCCGAGCTGCAATGCTTACATAAGCAATTATGAGAGCGCGGCATTGATGAAGGCAAGACAACAGACCAGTCCCCATTAGAGGTCATCTGATCAGGTCTGAACAAGTAGGAGTGTCGTAGTAAGACCATGGTCACTAACAGACAAAAAAAAAAAAATTAGCATTTGGGACATGGAACATCTTTAAGTAGATGATAGGGAAAATGTTATTTTCATGGTTAAATGACTTAAAATACTGACTAGAAGCAAAGGCAGGAAAATGAATGTGAAATTTATAAGCACCCTCTGCTCACAGTTCACACTGTTTCTTTAGTAATCTGTCTCTGTCTGCAGTCATAAGTTACATTAGCAACAAAAGAAATCATCAGTTCTCCACTCTGGATATTCAGCATCACCATTTTTTAATCTCATCCTGGAAAGTAAAAATGCAACCATGCTCATTGGGAAAATTCTGTGATTAATTTTGGCTCTGTGAGGCTCAGAAGTTAAGAGGTTTTGTTTTTCTTTCAGAGGACCTGAGTTCGCTTCCCAGCACCCACATCAGGCAGCTCACAAGTGCTTGTAACTCCAGCTCCAAGGGATCTGATGCCCCTTATGGCCTCCACAGGTATCCACGCACATGTGCATATGCACATATAGACATAAACATGAATACTTAATAAAATAATTCATCTGGGGTAGGAGTTAAATTCAGTGAAAGGGTGCAGGTTTGCAAGGTTCTGTGCTCAGTGCCAAGAAAGGAGAGACAGGGAAGAGAAGAGGAGATGGAGAAGAAAACACCAATCTTCCAAACACTGGAATATTCGGAAGTTGCAGAACTGTCTTCTGACAGCTTTAACTATTGTGTCGAACTTCTAAAGGCATGTGACAGTGTTCAACTGAACAGTTTAAGAGTTTCGGTCAAGATGGATTTCTATACTTCTTAACATCAGATTAGCTTTTATTTTCTACTGTAATGCTTTACTGATAGGACAAATTTAGGAGACCAGGACCCCAGATGCTTAAACTCTACTTGATTTTAGAGTGTTATGAATGTCTCCAATAAATTTACTACTCAACTAAAATAGTATTTAAAAGAAATGTAAGTGAATAGCTACCTCCTATAAATAGATGATAGATTATAGATAGACAGACAGATGATAGATAGATAGATAGATGATAGATAGATAGATAGATAGATAGATAGATAGATAGATAGATAGATAGAAAAAAGATTCGTGTGTGTGTGTGTGTGTGTGTGTGTGTGTGTGTGTGTGTGTGTGTGTGTGTATGATGCCACATGTACACAGGTCAGAAGAGAGCATCAGATCTGATAGCTGAAGTTACAGGCAGATGTGAGCCTATGTTGGTACGGGGAAGTAAACCCCTGTCCTCTGGAAGAACAGCAATCACTCTTAACCACTGAGACATCACTTCAGCCCCACAGAAAGTGTCTTAAGTAAATTGAAAGCATGGCACTAGTCAACTGAAGTTTTGCATTGAACACCTTATACAACTGTGTGATATGTTCTTACTTAGTTCCTGATTTTGAACATGAACCTGCACAGACATGCACACACACACACACACACACACACACACACACACACACACACACACCCATAAACAGCACATACTATAATCCCTACTGCTTTTTTTGGAGAATGGATTCAAACAGTTCTGTTGGCAGTCTTATTTTTAAAAGATTCTCACTCATAATAACCTTTGATGACTTTGGAATAAATAATATTCAGCAATAGAAGAGTGCTGAAATCTGAAATATTTTACTTATCAATACAGTAAGGACAGTAACTTGCCAAAGCCTTTTTCAGAAAAAAAAAAAAATGACAAGGAGCTAAGATACCTATCTGTGTCTTTGTCTCCTTAGATCAAATGTCACTAAGATGTTAGACTGCCTTCGTGCTCACAGCACACATGTGTCCACAAACAGGAAGCACAGCAGCAACACCTACCACCTTTTGCTGTCTTTACACCACACCTTCAAAGTATTAAAAAATTACACTGGGCTGGGTGGTGGTGGTGGTGGCGCACGCCTTTAATCCCAGCACTCGGGAGGCAGAGCCAGGCGGATCTCTGTGAGTTCAAGGCCAGTCTGGGCTACCAAGTGAGTTCCAGGAAAGGCACAAAGCTACACAGAGAAACCCTGCCTCAAAAATCCAAAAAAAAAAAAAAAAAAAAAATTACACTGGGCATTGGAGAACTGGCTTCTGTTCTTCCAGAGGACCCAGGCCCTAGTTCCAGTATGCATGGCAGCTTATGACTGTCTATAACTCCACTTCCAGGGGATTTGATGTCTTCTGATGGCCTCCGTGGGCACCAGGATATCTGTGGTGCACAGACATACATGCAGGAAAAACACATAAAATAAAAATAATTTTATAAATCAATTAAATTTTAAAATTATGCTAGTGTTTTCTACCAGTTTCTTCAACGTATTCACATGTGGATTATTCCTATAAATGATGTTTCATTGCATTGTAATATTCAAATTTTATATCAAATACTTAATTTGGGAAAGACTCCTATTTGATGAACCTAAAGGAGGATGTGCCAAAGTCTTTTTCCTCTAACCCAAAGACACCTAAGTGAGACGACCCTGACACGGAGCACATTTCTTCTAACTGCCTAAATTGAAACTTGTTCAAGTGTTTTTATACTTATCAATTTAATTAACATTTACATGGCTGTGAGAAGCATCTTTTATGTCAATGTTTAATTCACACATCAGTAGGCACTAATGATAAGTACATTACCTTATCATCTTCTAGCAGTTAGGTACATTCGTGACATGCATCATGAAATTAAATAGATAACTAACGTTCAAAGCTACTGCAATAAAATATTATTGTGGTAATTACCAATGTTGAAAGTGAAGAGTTTTAATCAAATTGCTTCCTTGGCTTCCTATATTTTCATTAAAAATGACTGAGAAATTACAGAGAAGTGTGCTGCTTTCACCGCTGAATGCAAATCTAATTATATTTTTACTGCAATTAATAACTACTACACTTAGCATTTAAAAACCAGAATAAACATATTCTCTATTTTATTTCTCTCTTTGCCACACTAGCCTGCTTTTTCTTACTAATGTTTGACAAGAAAGAATGATACTTACTTGGATAAAATATTTGCTATTCTTGGTATCTAGTAGGTACCACTGACTACAGAGTAGCTACTTGAAGAGAGTTCAAGTTCCCTGTAGTACTCATGCCGTGGATTTTAATAGAGTCTAAAAGGTGCCATCCAGTTTATAGATAGTATCTCATAACTAACTAGTATCTCTAACTATCAAAGGAAGCTGACACTTTAAAATGTTTAGACTTGGAAGACTCAGGGGAGTTTGCATCAGCCTTGAGCTGGTCTTGGGAAAGCCCACCTGAGAGCCGAAAGGATAGATTGCTCCATGTCAGACAATGTGCTGCCATAGGCAGCTGTAACAGCTGGAGGCTGAGCTTTTTAAAAAGTATTTAAAATATTTAATACTGTTTAAAAACCCCCGTGGTTAAGATCACTGGCTGCTCTTCCAGAGGGCATGTGTTTAATTTACAGCACCCCTAAAACAACTTACAACTTTCTGCAACTTCAGTTCCTAAGACTCTGACACCCTCTTCTGTCCTCTGTTGGCATCAGGCATGCATGTGGTACACAAACATACATGAAAGGCAAACACCCATGCACATAAAAATACATTCCTTTCTTTAATATTTGAAAAATACCATGTACATGGAAATAATTCATTTTAAAAAGTATTTGTGTTTACCTGCATATATATTTGTACACCATGTGCATGCTTAGTTCCTAAAACGGTCAGAAATGGGGGTCCCTTCCCAGAGCTGGAATTACAGGTAATTATGAGCCCTCTTGTGGAAGCCTACAAAGGCTTCCTAGTGAGATCTGAGCTTGCTTTACCCAGTAGAACTGCATTAGAGGATTGCTTGACCACGTGCATGGTATCTAGGTGATTGGAAAGCTCTACACTTGGCTGAGCTAGGGGGAGGTCTTTTGCTCCACCCTTTGACATTCCCATAAATAGCCCTTAGAAAACCCAGAAGGGGCCAGTGGATAAGGATCCAGGACCTCCCGAGGCTATCCTGTGTTTTTATCTGTTTCTCTCCACTCTATCCTTCTATCTAAATCTCTTATCCCTCTCTCCTCAAGAGTACCAAGGAGTAAAATGTGGAAGCCAGTCTCCCAGCTGGCCTCCCAAAAGTATCTCACAGTGTAAACTAATACCAATTTTGCTTTCCTTCAGCCCTCTATTGATTTGAAAATACAAATTTCCGTCTGGCCTCTCAATGAAATTGGATTTCAGAAACAAATAGTCTTTGAATGGTAGCTTATAATTTTCTGACTGTATTTATATTCCTTGATATTTGCTAAGGGTGATATGATAGCTCACTTCTTACACAGGTGTTGGATTAACATACACTTAACCAGAATAGTAAAGCAGAATCCTTGTGCATGCCCTGGTATCTCAAAACAGTGTAATAGCAACTATAAACAAAGCAGTCTAGACTGAAGTCAGCAGACTTGAACTGGCATCTGCCACTCTCACTCAAATGTAGCAGAGTTTTGTGGGTTTTCCTTAAGTTCTATAGGCCTCAGTTTACATACAAAATGGTAGTAACTTGGCTGTTGCCAAGGACTGACAAGATTTTGAGGAAATAGTATATTATAGTGCACCTTCACAATGTTTTGTTCTAAAAATCCAAATAATGTTACCTCGATAGTAAAATGTATCATTTCTACAAAACCAAAAAGAAACAAAGAATTTCATAACACATGCACCTTTTAAAATATATTCTGCTGTGATACTTTGCTAATATGCTTGTCTTTGTAAATACAATTGCTTTTTTCACTTATTTTTATTTCCTTATTATTGTGTGTATGCTTGTATGATGTGTATGTGTGTGCCTGCGCACACGTGCAGGCACACACATGAGCAGGTGCACATGTATTCAGATTTCTATCACCAACATAAAAGCTGAGCAGTCACACATGCCTGTAATCCCAGTACTGAGAAGAAGAGGGTAAAAAGAGGTGGATGCTCCCCAGCCAGTCTATCCAAATCAGTGAGCCAGAGGCTCAGTGAAAGACACTCTCAGAAAATAAGATGGAAGTTGGTAGACAAAGACACATAAAATTAACCTCAGGCCACACACACACACACACACACACACACACACACACACACACACACACACTTGAGAGAATTATTCATGTATTTCTTTCTAGATTTGGAAGACTCAAAATTTTTATTACATATTGCTAACATGTTAAGCAAATAAAAGAACAGGTTAAAAGTTAAAAGAATACCAAGTATGGCCATTTATAATTAGTTTTAAAAATAGGAACTAGAAAATTTTTAAAGCCTTTTATGAGTCCCTACCTTTATACCAGAAGTCATTGCCTCAAAATTGTCTAGGTATCTCCTCCCACTTGTTTTTCTTTACAACTTTACACACTACACTCATTCCTTAGGCTCCACATCATAAGTTCACATTGATGGCTTTATCTGTGTCACTTTGCTGTGTTACTCCATCATATTCCTTTGTATAAACAAAGCACAATATAGTCTGCATCACAATATATTTGCAAAACATTTTCTATTTATTCTTTGAGGATTTCTTATGTGCATACAATGTATTTGGATCATGCTCACCTCCTATTTTCCTCCTCTGACTCCTTCCACTCCATCCAGATGGAACCCATCACCGCCACAGCCCCTTCCAATTTCATCTTTTTTTTCAAACTTCACCAAATCCAATTAGTGTTGTCCATATAAACATGGGTATGCAGCCATCTACTGTGAATGATCAACCTACCAAGGATTATGCCCCTAAAATATACAAAAAAAAAAAAAAAAAAAAAAAAAAAAAATGATGCTCCCTCACTAGCAGCCATCAACTGTCAATAGCTTCTCAGCTATGAGCAGGGGCTTGGATTCCTTCCCTCTCACATTTGTACTGGGACGCTGATTGACTTGACCTTGTGCAGGTCTTATACGGGGAGCCACAGCTGATATGAGTCATGAGTGAAGTTTTCCTGTCATGTCCAGAAAACACTGTCCCAGTCCTCCTCAGCCTCTGGCTCTTAAACTGTGTCTGTCCCTTCTTCCATGATGCTCCATGACCCTTAGGAGAGGGGTATAATATAGATGCCCCACATGGCTGCATCTGTTTTGTTATTTCACAAAATGCTGCTATGAAAATCTTGAATATATCTCCTAGTATATTATTCAAAAGCTTCTCTAATATATGTACCACCAAGTTAAATTTGGGGATCATGAGGTATGTTAATATATCAATATTTTAAAACTCTTGGGCAAATGTCAAATCATTTCCAAAAATGGGTGTATCAAAAGTTTATATATATATATACATATATAGATACTCATGTATGTGTATATGTGTAAGCTTTGACTAGTTCTGAAATACTGATATAATTCCACACTTAACAAATAGCACTTAATGAGTCCATTGAGAATTCCTCTGCCGTTGGTGTGACTACAGGGAGACCAGAACTATCCTAACTTCCTAAGAGTGGGAATGTTTCTGAGATATAGCACAAGTAGCTTTAACTCAGAGAAGTTTCTGGTAAACTAGGACAAGGTCACCCCAGGTTAGCATCCTAGCCACCATGGACTTTCACAAAACTCAGTAACTGAAGTCTTACTGCCTGACATGGTGCTTAAGCATTGTGAGTATTGCCCTGTGGTTGCACATGGCGTTACTCCCCCAATAACTTATGAATTTCATTGCTCCCTCTATTCAATATCTAGCACCTAGTGAGTATAAACTATCTCATTATGATGGTAGTTTTTATTTTACTGATGGGGTTGATCATGATTTCATGATTATAATTAGCTATTCACATGGCTTCATGAAAATTTTTCATAACACCAGAGAGAGACTGATGTGACTAGCCAGGCAGGAAGATTGCGGGCTGTTCAATCACTCCTTTCATTACAGTCATTAAAAGGCCATAGCTTAGGCCAGAGTACTTCAGAGCAAGTGGAGTTCTATACTTCCAAATGGAGCACCCAGACTTATGCCAGGAGCATCTATCACAATGGGTAAAATTTGGATGGATAACAAAGCCCTTCCCTAGATTTCTATCTATGTAGAATATTTGAGTTTTCTGTACCACATCAAATAAAAAAATAGAAAACATATTATGATTGATATTCAATATCTGGACAAATGAGGATGGATAAAGAGCACTCCAATGTTGCTTAATTTTAAAACACATAGCAATAGACACTGCTCACATCTTTGTGTTGTGGATCCTAGACACAGATATGTGTACGCCCTACCCTAGACTACTCTGATGACTAAATTGACCATAATACAAACCACACTAAATGTATGATCTATGCAAATCATCATCTGTGAAAAATTGGGATGAAATTAGTACAGTCTTAAAAGGCATAACAAATTGAGAAAGAGCTAGAGATTTAAAGTGAAGAATCAGAACTGGCTCTCATTTTTCTTGTTTTAATGCAGTCCTGGGGAAATGTGGGCTGAGCAAAAGCAGCCAAGAAGATCTCCATGACCTCTCTACCTCAGACTCATAAGCTGCTAAAGTAACTACATACTGCGGCTTCAAAAATGTTTGCCCATCTTCCATGGTTGACATGGAAAAGACAGAATTTTAACTATAATCAGTAATGTTGATGTAGGTTTGAAACCGTACTAAAACCATGCATGGTCTTTTTGAAACTTTGACATCTAATAGCAATATTTTGTGTGTTTCATGATTTCCTTAAATGCATATGGTACAGTATTCATAAATGTCTTAGTGTCTGAGTAGCGCAAACACTGAGTAAACGCCGAGGAGAGAGAGAAAGGGGAAGTCAGCCAGGTGGTAGTGGCGCATCCTTTAATCCCAGCACTCAGGAGGCAGAAGCAGGCAGATCTCTGTGAGTTCAAGGCCAGCCTGCTTCTACAGACAGAGTTCCAGGACAGCCAGGGCTACACAGAGAAACCCTGTCTATAAAAACCAAAAAAGAAAAGGAAAATGTAGAAATTAGATTTATTTTTAAAACATGGAATCTCTTTGTACAATGACAATGTTAACAATAATGAAAAAAATGCCAGAAACAAAACCACAATTTTACAACTATATTTTTTGTAGATTTGTTAAACAACTAAAAAGCAACCATAAATTTGAGAAATAGATTAAAGGTATATCATCGGCCGGGCGGTAGTGGCGCACGCCTTTAATCCCAGCACTCGGGAGGCAGAGGCAGGCGGATCTCTGTGAGTTCAAGGCCAGCCTAGTCTACCAAGTGAGTTCCAGGAAAGGCACAAAGCTACACAGAGAAACCCTGTCTCAAAAAACCAAAAAAAAAAAAAAAAAAAGGTATATCATCTAGCAAATAAGAGCATGTCTTCTGAAACTCGGGGCTGAAATGCAAGTGTGTCATATGCCCACACTGTACAGCCAGAGGTTCTGGGACATTGACGCTGAAGTGCTCCATGTATGCCTACAGTGTTGGCTGCTGACAGGTACAAAGTCACTCAAAATAAGGTTACTCTTCAATAATATAACTCAAAAGAGTCAAGGAAGCGCCATCTGATCCCCAAATGTCTCCTTAGGCCTTGTTTCCATGCTTGAAGTGCCATAATAAATCCTTAAACGTTTTCAACAAGAACAACTTAAATATTTCATCACTGAAGGCAACTGTCTTCAGAATATATGGCTCAAAAATACCACAATGAATGATAAATGGTGGAGACTACATCATTTAACACTGAAAAAATAAGTTCATGTATTCAGTTGAGTGATGAAGAGTATGAAGAAACTAAAGACAAAATGTATTTTCTTATGACCACTTAGCTTATCACTAGAGCTTTCTTTTTTATAAGATGAGGTATGTCAAGCCCAGGGAGCCTCAAATTCACAATCCTCCTGCTTCAGCCTTCTGAGTGCTGGGATCACAACCATGTTCCACCATGCATGGCTCCACTTCTAGTACTATAGGGCTGTGTTCTCATTGGCCTCTACCTACCTGCTACAGTCAAATGATGGCCCATTCTCTATCATTCATCATGCCCCTCCAAGGACAACACCGCCAGCATCTTATACTCATTTCTTGTGCCAGAAAATAGAATTTCAGCCTTCATCTTCTGCAGAAAGCCATATGCTGTTTAATTTACTAAATATAACAAAAAATTTCAACAATTTTTGATCTAATATTGTTAACAGCAGGTATTAATAGTAGGCTGTGAATATAGTTCAGTGGTAGAACACTTGCCTAAAATGTGCAAAGCTCCAAGTGTTGATCCTTAGCATGCAAAAATAAATTTAATTAAAAGTTGCAAGCATAGAGCAGCAGAAAGTGAAAGTTTGAAAATTAGTTAAAAATTAAGTGATCAGGGCTATAGAAATGGCTCTGAGGTGAAAAGTACTTGCTTTCTTGCCAAAGATCTGGGCTTGGTTTCCAGCACCCACATGACAGTTCAAAACTATCTGTAACTCCAGTTCAGAGGATCTAATGCCCTCTTTTGGCTTGCTCAGGCACCAGGCACATATGTGATGCAGATAAACACTCATACACATGCAATAAAAAATATATATTTTTTACAGAATTAAATAAACACTTGTGTATAAAAAAAATAACTACCATTAAAGCTAACACACTTGACAATTTTAATGAATACTATGAAGACCACACATTATTCTAAAGATTTTATGAGTAGTATCCTTTATCTTAAGCAGCCAAGTCCAAAGTTATGCAGCACTAGGTTAAAAAGGACCCACGGGGGGGGGGGGGCCGCAAAGGGGAGGGAAGCATAGGACCGTATAGATCCATGCCTAGAAAAGTAACTCTGGTTCTGTCCTGGTGGGCTTCATACACATCAGTCCTCAAGGGCACTACATGAAAAAGTGTTCATGACCTTTAAGATGGCATTGTGAAACTAGTGTTATATGCAGTTACACACAAAAAAGAGATGTGCACACACAGATCATGCAGGAAATACACGTCCTTCTCCGAGAGGAAGAAGGAGCAAGCAATCCGTACTTTTAGAAATGGAGAGATTTGACAAAACATCATGCACAGACAAACGAACATTCCGGGATGAAAGGGATTTGGCATCCATCTAATTAGCTGTATCAACAGAGAGACTTGGGCTGGTTTGGGCAAACACAGGGTGGATTTTGAGTGGAAAGTAAACAAGCGCACTGAGGTACTATACCAATCACATTTGTTCTAACATTGACCTTATAATAATTAAAAATTGATGCTTGCAACATAATACAGCTGTGCAATCATATTTAAACCTAATCATTTCATAGACAGAGGAAAGTTGCACAAAAAGGTCAAAAACACTTTAATTTCATGACAGTAAATTTACTCTTTATTCCCAAAGTGAAAATGTCTAATTTCTAAAAGAGCAAACCAATAATTACTTATTATAAAGCTATTTTAGTCAATACTTAATTTCGCTATATTGATTAGTGTTTAGACATTTAAAATGTACCCTACAGCAAGAATATGTGTTTACAATACTGTTCTCCCTACTGATATTTGTAAGTATTACCAGTATTGATTTGAGACATGTTTCAAAAATGCCAAATTTAATAGTAATCATTATAAAGGGAGTTTGACTCTTTTAAAACTGGAATTTAAATTTAAAATATTTGAATAGTGGTATCCTCAAAGATCTTACTGCAGCAGGATCATTATTGCGGCCATTATATACTTTAACAGGTGTGTGATCAAACTGCACTGTAAATTCTACCTCCTCCCAAAATTAACACGAAAGAAGGAAATATAAAAATGATCAACTCTACCACTCATAAGTAGAATAAAATGACTTTTGTTGATTGCATGTGCTTCTGATTATAAAAATAATGACTGGGATATGATCCCCCCTTAACTTGCATTCGGTGTAACTTTGAGCTCTTTGCAATAAAACAAAATGATGCTTCATCAGGATGTGTCTGGGACTACCAAGGCAATTTACAAACTTTCCATCATTAAATCTGAGAACATCACTGCGAGACAGGTATTAATATAACACTTCTCTCTTGAGGAGTCCAATGCACTTTGCATAATGCTACTTTATTAACTTCTCCTGGAGCTCAGAATAAAGGCTAAGGTGTCTAACCATGTCCCCCTCTCACAGAGATGCATAAAGCAAATAGAAAATGTCATTCTACATGCTTTATTGCTTTTGTTTGGGTTTTGATTTTGTTTGTGTTTGGGAAGGGAGGAGTCCTTAGGCTGTGTGTGTGTGTGTGTGTGTGTGTGTGTGTGTGTGTGTGTGTGTTTAATACAGAATCTGCTATGTAGCCCAGACTGACCTGGAGTTCACTGAATAACTTAGGCTAGCCTAGACCTTCCAACAATGCTTTCTCCCAAATGCTGGAATTACAAGCATGAATCACAATACCTTGTTTAGTCACATGTTTTGAATTCACTTTTACTTCTAATCTGAGACTATTCCTGAAGAAAATGTCAACTGGAACATTTAATGTATTTGGCTTTTAAGAGTATTTTTAACAGGTTTAAATTTTGTAAATATGAAGTCAGAATTAAACATTGAAAAGATAATTAATTCCATTAGTTACTCAGTAATAGTTGATTGTGAAAGTGAAAAAAATTAGAGTGTGGCAATCAGCTTTTTCCTTTATTATAATGTACTAAAAACTAAAACTCTACAACTTGACTGTGATCCTGTGCATTACAACAGCTGTAGAAAATCCAAGCATTTCTAAGCAAGTGTAGGATTCTGCACATAGGGAGATGCCGCAGAGGCTGCAAAGTCAGACACATAAATACCAAGGGTGTCCAGCTACTCAAGTTGTCGGCCACTATTTTAAGGACACTTTGTGGATGTGCTCGATTTCCATCTCTTTGAGACGAGTGACAGGGAAGGAGAACAGGGCTCGGGAATGTGAACTTGCCCTAGCTTACGGTTTCTAAGAAATGGGCCTTGAGTACACAGGAAGCCTGCTTCTCGGGTCCATGCTCTCAACTGCTGTTCTCAAATGGGAAGCCATTCCAGGTATCTCCAGGCCACACTACAATCAACCTCCGAGCCACTATGGACTGACTGCTTAAGTTTGCAGTTTTAAGACACAATTTCTGTCTTTAGAAGATGGTCACAAGGAGGCAGTGTAATATAGTGTATGTAGACCTTGGAATCAGAACAAGCATCACTAACAAGTTCCTCTACCTAAACTGTATAAAATGTAAAATGTATAACCTACCTCCTGAAGCTGTGCTGGGGATGAAATTAATGTTGAGTGCTTAATATAGAGCCGGCACTCAACCAGCATCTGCTCAAGTCACGTGTGAATGTCTTAAGCCACTTTGAAAACTTCAATTCAGAATTCCAATGAAATTAGCACATTATGATACTGGTGACAAACTGAGCTGATCTCATCTTTCTCGTTGAATATATGTTCTTAGCATTATGCATAATCTCATTTAGTCACAAGAACAACCTGTAACCTACATGTTGTTAGGCCTACTTTTCCATAGGAAAATAAGCTTTGAGGATGTAATAATATGATAGTGTAATCTATCTATAATCATCCACAAAGTAGGGTAAGATGGAACTAATAAAGAAGTCACTTGATAAATTCTTTTGAACTCATAAAACTATAGAATCAAAAGGTTCCTAAAGTTGACCTTTGTCAGCCTTTGGTGTAATTAGAACAAAGCTTTTGCCAGAGAGTAGAATAGAGAAAATGCAAAAAAGAAAAAAACATTGTCAAATATATTCCCTGTATCCCCCACAGCAGCTGACTGTGCTGTTTCTAAAGTCAGAGCTACCACGGTGCACAGCAAAGGCTAGACCCTGGCAGGGGCCTACTCAGGGACTGTTAGCAGAGGTGCAGGGAGGCTGCATTTGAAGGCTGGACCAAGGTGCCTGAGGTTTCTTTCGTAAAGCAGATCCACTGCGATATATACAGTCTCTCCAGATGCAAACACCCCACAGAGGTCAGAGGTCAGAGGTCAGCATCTGGCCTCAAACAACCCACAGAGGTCAGCGTCTGGCCACAATCACCCCATTGGAGTCAGAAGTCAGCATATGGCTGCAATCATCCCACAGAGGTCAGCGTCTGGCCTATTTATAGAAAGGAGAAAACACATTAGTCTTTCGATCACCTCTTCCCTGATATGTGACCTACTGCCTTTCCCTAAGCCAGAAATGCCTTAGATATATACAGCAAAAATATCCCTGGCTGAATTAGGACACTATGTCTTCTTTCTCTCTACTTAATGCAAATTGCATGTTTTGTCATGTATGTGCTAAGGCCATCCTTCCCCACATCACTCCAAGAATGTCATTTAGAAGTGATGGTAACACACATGTAATGTTCACATCAAAGCAAATCAGATGTGAGTGAAAAAGCACTTCTTTCCTCCCTGGGAACATGTAAGCCAGCGTGGACAGGAAGGCCAATCCAGATAAAACGCATGTCAACGATAAGGGTTCTGTTCATCTGGGCATAGAAAGTCATGAGAAAGAACCCTTGGCCCTGAAGTCATATTAAATATTACTGGAAGCACATAATTACAATCTACAGTCTCTCCCAATTACTCATTCTAACTTGTAATAATTATCACACGAGGACCCGTCTTTATTTTATGGAACCCAAGCACACACAATTCTCTGCATATGCAAAACACTCCATCAAAGTTGTTGAAGGGACGCTTATTTCAGTCTAGTTCCCCTGCTAGCCTCAGTGGAGGCAGGAGAAATGTTTAGACACACCCTGGTGACACAGTCAGAGGAAGGGAAAGTTGTTTAGGGACAAATACAGAAAAGAACTGAGGAAAACAGCAGAGAATGAGTCACTGTACCCTGCCCAGTACAGTGTGTTCTGTTAGAAGACACAGGCAGCCTAGAGCATGACATGGACCAGAAAGCAGGGCTTGCTAAGGCAAGCACTCAGAATTCCCAGTGTCTTGCTGCTCCCACCCACTGCCACGCAGATGACTCCCAAGTTAACCCGTCCGTCATCCAACCTGGTTCTGGCCAGGGTTTCAGTTCAACTTCTGGAACTCATATTGGGTAGTATAAAGTAGTCTTCCCCCACAACTGGCTCTGTCTTATTCTCCACAGCCTCACTGCCAGTACAGAAACCATCTTTAGATGGGAACTATAGAGACCCACTGACAATTTAGAGTGAGATGGAATTAGTATTAACGATAAAAAAATGTTGGTTTGTCTGCTGTATTCTCCATGTCACATCCAGCAATTAGAATGTTTTCAGAAGGCTCCATACCCAAGAAGGAAACACCCCAGATCAGCTGGCAGCTGCACTCTTTCTGACAAGGAGTGGGCTTGCCTCTGGTGCCCTACAAGACACACACCATTGACCAGCTGACATTTGGGCATCACCTTGGCAGGACTTCAACTTACATTTCTAAAACTGAACTTCACCAAGAACTAATTTCTACTGACCCCCTTGTTTCTAGGGGCACACTTGCTGTCTCCAGTTCCAACCATAAGTCATCTCGCTTTCTTCTGCCCACCCTCGCCACACCTAATTCAACATCAAGGGAAACCTACTTTGTCCTTCAGCACTTTTCCTGAAACTCTGCTGCCTTCTTTCCCCGTTGTACGGTGTCTGCATTGGTTTGTTCTCACTCTTGGCTCCCTAACTACAGCACCATGACTTTCCCCAACAATTCATTACCCGGCCCATTCCTTCTAGTTTGCTGAATCTCTGGCCTTGACTTGTCCATTTTGCCACAAATATTCTGATTCTCCCTTGCTGAACAATCTAAGATGCTGCAAATGTACAAAACACTACCTTCAGTCTTACCCTCCGTCTCCGTGGGCTCCAGCCAAGTCAACTCTGACCCTCTGTATACCACTGTCTTCACTCCAGACATCTCTTTCCCCATGATGCAATATGCTCTTTCAGAAATTCCAGGCCCTACACACACACACACACACACACACACACACACACACACACACACACAAATTAAAAAAAGGCATCAGCTCATGTGAAAAATAATTAACATTCTAGACTATTAACAATAAATTAGTGTCTAACCACAATAATAAATTCATGTTCAATAAAACTAATAATAAAAATTGAAGTTTCTCTTTAAATCTGTTTGCATTCCAAGCATAAACTAAAAGTTAAATATTTAATATACTGTACAAAGCTGTATAAAAATGACAGGTTTTGGTTCATGACAAAATTGTAATTATTGTTTCTAAGAGTTCAAAAATGTATACTTCGGGATTGTATAACAGAGAAGAGGAAATTTCTTTAATTTCTCACTGACATTGTATTGGAACTTCCTTCTCTGTGAGCTATGTCCTCATCTTGCCTCTGTTCCAACTAGGTCTTGTCTGTATGAAATTCACTTTTGTCTCGGGAGCTCTGCTACTGGGTCAGTCTTCTTTTGCTTCTTTTCAGTGTTCAGAAATACAGAGTTCATCAGGGATCTTCAAATAAGATTAAGTAAGCAAGAATAAAAACATCATTGTCCTTACTCTGTCCCAAAATCCACCCTTGACCTAGTAGGTACTAGACAGTGGCTTTGGGTTTTTTGTGTGATTTTTAAGATTTTTTTTATTCATGTGTTTTATATATATGGGTGCTTTGTCTGCATGTATATCTACACACCATAAGACAGCATCAGATAGTTATGAGCTGCCATGTGGGTGCTGGGAATTGAACTCAGGACCTTCAAAAAAAAGCAATGAGTGCTCTTAACCATCATTGAACCATCCTTCCAGCTAGTGTGGGGATTTCTTAATTGATTTTTTCATGTATTATATTCTGATTTATGGTTTCCTTTCCCCCAGCTCCTCTCAGATCTTCCCTCCCTCCCTCCTCACCCACCCAAATCTCCACCCTTTCTTACTCTCTCTCTCTCTCTCATTAGAGAACAGAAATACTTCTAAATAAATAAAAAAGAGAACAATAATAAAATAAAATAAAAACAAGGAAACCTGAATAGGACAAAACAAACAAACAGGAAAAAGGAGCCAAAGAAAAAGCACAAGAAACACATGGAGACTCAGACACCCACATCCCCACCACAACACAGAATGTAAAAACACAAAACCAGAAACCATAATATATAAGCAAAAGACCTGTTTGGTATAAAAGAAAAATGCCCAGACTGTGTTATGGGGAAGGGGTCCTCCAAAAATACCAATGAGTTCATTTTACGTTGGACAGCTGAGCACAGGGCCTGCTTTAAGTGTGGATTGTATTCCCAGTGGGACTACCTCAGAGAAAGTCATTTTTTCCTTCTCAAGTGGTTATTTGAAAATAGCTTCTGGATTAGGGACGGAGGCTTGTGTCCATTTGCCCTGTCAGTGCTGGGACCCATCAGGCTTAGACCTGTGCAGGCCCTGCACATGCTGCCGCAATCAATGTGAGTTCATGTTCATATGTGTGTAAGTCCTGTTGTGTCTAGAAGGCAATATTTCCTTATAGTCTTCCATCCTATAAAATGTAAAAGATGGAGGGGGAGGAGGATGAAGGAAGGAAGAAAAGAAAGGAAAAAGAAAGAAAGAAGGAAATAAAAGGAAAAAGAAAGAGAGGAGGGAAGGAAGGAAAAAGAAAAAGAGAGAGAGAAAGAAAGGGAGGGAGGGAGGGAGGGAGGGAGGGAGGGAGGGAGGGAGGGAGGGAGGGAGGAAGGGAGGAAACAGTTTTTAAATGAGAAGTCAAGAAGTAGTCATGAGCTGAATTTAATAGGAACAAAAGCAAGGAAGGCCACTTACTACAGAATATGAGGAATCCATTTAATAACCCATCAAAAAGTAAAGACTCGGGAGCCAAAGAGATGACTCAGCCGTTATGAGCACGGATTGCTCTTTCAGAGGGCCTGTGCCAGCACCCCCATTGACTGACTCATAAATGCCTATCTGATGCCCTCTTCTGGCCCCCTACACACCTGCTTATAACCACACTCAGACACACACATAACACATAATTTAATAAATAAATCTTAAGAGAGAGAGAGAATGGCAATGATAACAAAAGACAACTCTACAGTCGTATCTCTCTGCACCAAGGAAAATGTATGTGATCCTAACAAAAGTACATGCCTAACACTTAATGTGCAGATGTTCTGTGAAATTTTACTGCTTATCAGCTTGCTCTCTGGCTCGTGTTCAGCTGGATTTTTTATATAGACCAGACATAGCCGCATTAGCCTGGGCCCTTTCACATCAGTAAGCAATCAAGACAATTCCCCATAAACATGCCTACAACTTGGCATGCACAATTTCTTAATTGAGACATCTCCTCTCAAAAGACTTTGGGCTCTATCAACTTGACAATTGTCGATAGTCAGGAGTTTCCACCCCTTGTCAACTTTACACAAAAACACATCATTGTTAAACTATGACCATTTCTTTCTTGCTTGTCCCCAAGACCTTGTATTAACATGAAAATATACAACATAGTTCAACTTCTTATTTCAAAGTCTCATCATGCATTTGTTACTCTAAAAGACACGGTTTTGACAAAACTCAGAATCGAAATCTCTTAGTGAGTACATCCTACATCTCTTGACACTCTGTTCCTGACATTTTCTCTTTGGCTTCCTTCATTCTCTTGACCAAAAGTTTAGCATATTCTGCAGTCTCCTTATTGTTCTTTTTTCATTGTTTCTTCAGAGCAACACATTAACCTTGACAGGACATGAGGAGCAACAACACACTGAAACTTGGAGGCTTTCGTGTGTTTGGGCTTATTATCATCTTTGTTTAAGGGCTTTCTGACAACATATTGGTAGACATCATCTTCTTTAGAGACACTGAAAAACTTTCAGATTCTGCTGGCTCTTTTGAGCCTTTACTGCCAAGGCACCATAGAGTCTGTCAGTCCAGGAATATCCCCTTTTATTAAGTCGTTAAGAAGACTCAGATTGGTATCCACAATGCGTCCCCAAACAGACTTGTGCTTCCTCAATCCAGTTCTCCTTGATCTAGAGCAAGAATGTCCCTAACTCAACAGCAAGCTCACTCTGAGGTTGGTCAGCACCTTGCTTCATGGGAAAATCTTGTTAGTCATTCTGTTTGTCATTCCTGCCCCTGATTCAGACCACATAACTACTCCACTCACCCTGAGCATCAGCAGCTAAATCTGCAAATGTGCACTTCTCACAGAAAATACAGAGTTTTCTTTCATCACCCACATCAGTGATTTTCTGACAGCTGGTGGCTAGGAAGATGTTCAGTTTCATCTAGACACAGTTGACCACTAGGAGGTACCATCTAGGAGGTACCATGAGAAAGAGCCACAGCACAACTTTTGAAAGTCCCACAATCTTTAAAATTTCCAACACCTTAAAAGTTCAATGTATCTTCAAAATATCCAGTGTCACTTAAATCTGGAATACTAAGAAAACAAACATGAATTAATTATGTCTTATTCCTAAAGAGGACCAGGACCAACCAGATCATAGGAACAATCAGATCAGAGAAAACCAAATCTGGCCGAGTAAATATCTCAATGTCCAATGTCTAGAATTCAGTAATGGTCAGAAAGGGCTCCAGAGGGCTTGAATAGCCTTACTTCTCCAACTCTAACATCTGCGGGACACACAACTTGTCTCAGCCTTAGGCTGACTCTACTTCAAACCAGTTACTGTCCTTGGTGGACATTCCACAGCCCTTGCATCTTCAGTACCTTGGAGTCTACTGCAGCTGAGACTTCACCTTCACAATGGCCTCTCAGAGTCTCCTGCAAGGATCCAGCCTTTCAACAAATGAAGCCTTGGCTTCTCTCCATGACTCCTTCAATCCTGAAGCTTTTACAACTTCAACACATATGGATGACCCTCACTCATCTCCAAGTTAGGCTGCCATCTTGAGATGCAGCCTTGGCCCCCTTGGATCAGACTATCTGTGTTCTAAACCTATTGTCCTCATGAAACACAGATTTCGTTCACCTCAGCAGTGCTGATCTCCTGCCAAATCACAGCTGATTTTCAACCATGCTGACCATCATCCATTGCCCCAGTGAAGCACAGAAGGTTTCACTATAGTGGTGCTGTTTTCTTGTTAAACATGGCTAATTCTTCAGTCCCAGCTGACCATCAGCCACAGAATCTCTTTTGTAAAGATTTATATTTTTGTATCATGTATTTTAATTGTGGGAGCTGGGGGAGAATGTGGGTTTGTGTGAATATGACTTAAGGTACCCACAGAGTCAAGAAAGGGTGTTGGATACCTTGGAGCTGGAGTTACAGGAAGTTGTAAGGTATCTAACATGAGTGCTGGAAATAATATTGGTTCTTTTCCAAATGAAGCAAGTTCTCTTAACCACTGAGCCATCTCTCCAGCTCAACCACAGATTCTTTATCCAAAACATAACATGAACAGCCATGATAGCATCTTTGCTTCACTGTGAAACTTCTAAAGCCTAAACTCCATTGTTTGCATATCTCTCAACATTCTTATTTTCCCAACTCCCATACAATAGCCTCCTAAGCTATCAGTACACTCTCTGGCTTTTCCAGCACAAAATTTCAAATGCCACACTTACAGTGTTTGGGTAACAGGTGAATAGGACTAAGGAAGTAAGCATAATTCTTTACCACTGGCATATGAAAAAATAAAACTTTGAAAATGCTAGCTCAAAAAAAATATATACAAGAATTTCAAGTTTTCCTGCTCTGCTTTTTTTCTTGACAACTTTGCCATCTGCAGCTTAGCTTGTCTACCCTTGAGCTCATACTCCACAAATTCATTTCATTGTTTAACTTGGGCAGGTTTGCTGAGCCAGAGAACATAACTGTAGCTCTGGCCCAAGCTGCTACACTCTACCAGCTGCATGACACACTGGTCGTTTCAATAAATAGTCATAATGGGCAACGTGGGAAAGGAAAGAATTATCTTCCTAACCCACACTCTTTGGGAATCCTAAGGAGAAAACAAGTAATTACTAAAATTTGGCTGGCACACTGAACCTGGTGCATAAAGAAAAGCCATGGGACTTTTAATGAAGAAAATGATCCAACCTCAGGTTTATATGCATCAAATAAAAATAAATCCTTAAGAAAAGTGCTGTAATGAAGATATGTTTCACTTCTGGGCATACTTCAGTCATTTTAACTGGGAAAATAGTTATTTTGCATAATTATTATGTTTTTATTTTTTCTTAGCTGTACAATCAGTGTTGAGCAGGCAACAACAATCTGCATGAGGATCCTCAAGTCCAGAGAGCCTGCCCTTCCTTCCCTTCTCCAGTCCCTCTTTCCTCTCTTCCTTCCATGACAAATGCATACAGATAATGTCTCTTCTGGCTAGTTTCCTCTCTATTTGACACAAGCTAGAGCCATTTTGGAAGAGGAACCTCAAATTAAGAAAATGCCCCCACAAGATTGGCCTGTGGACAAGGCTGTGGTGCATTTTTTGATTGATGATGATTAATGTGGGAGAGCCCAGTTCACTGTGGGTGTTGCCACTCGTGGGCTGATAGTTCTGGGTGCTATAAGAAGATAGTCTGAGCAAGCCATGCTGTGCAAGCCAGTAAGCAGCACTCCTCCATGGACTCTGCATCCTGCCCTGTCTGAATTCCTGCCCTGCCCTCCTTCAAAGATGAACGAATACGGAAGTGCAAGTGAAGTAAACCCTTTCCTCTCCAAGCTGCTTCTGGCTCTGGTGTTTCATCTCAGCAATAATTAAGTCTAATTAAAACAGTGGCTCTCAGTATGTAAATACTGAAGGGACAAAAATGCCTCTTGTCATGAAACAGATAACATGGTGGGAAAATACTCAAATAACTGCTCACTGAGAGCTGCCGATAACATAAGGCCATGGGAGTATACAGCAGGTGACAACTGGTGTTCAGAAGGTCCACCTCTCAGAACCAAGGGTTCTGGTGGGGGAAACCATCACACAAGGTGTTTTGGAATTACTGCCTTTTGAATGAATTGGCTGTTTCTTGTTGTAAACTTCTTGTACAGTAACAGCTATGATATCTCCCCATTACCATGCATTATTGTAAATTGCATAAATGGAATCTCATGATTACATCTCAATTTTATGGGCACATATACCTATGGGTGGTCAGGAAATGACTTTTCATTTAGCTGTGTAATTTTGATATATAGAAAATATACTAGGACATGCTTCATAGCCAGATCCATTGTCCCATGAGACTGTAGACAAACCCTGCCTTGTTCCTTTTGCTCAGACTAATACAGAAAATAATAATCTCTCCTCAGTCAAATATAAACCACACACATTTAGCTTATTTTTACCTCAGAGCAAGTTCAAAGTAGACTAAAGACCTCTGTAAATAGATTATAAGTTTATAACTTTACAGTTATGCACAAGGTCAGAGTTGTAGGTATCTACCAAGGCTACTAACATAAATCTCCCTAAGAAAAGCCTGCCAATTCTTCACTTGACCAGTCTGCTAATAAAAACCTATGTCTCAGAATTTGTGGCACTGGGCACTGTGCCCCCTCCCTCTGATCCTGAGACCTTTGCAACCTTGTGTTACCATGGTAATGGCTCCTTATCCTCTATTCTAGGAATGTGCCATGACCCTGAGGGTTTTGAAACTTTTCTCAGGATTGCAAGGAGTCTCCGGTTGGAAAAATGTAAGAAGAGGCAGGAGAAGAGCGAAGGAGAGCTGAAAAGAGGCTGTAGATGTAGAGAAACAGTAGAACTAAGGTAGAACAAGGAGAGAACAGCAGAGAGATCAGTAACTGACTTAGAACAATAAAGTGAATGGACTGAAAGAGCACTGTGTGAGTAGATTCTTCGGTATGCCTAAGATTAGATTTCCAGCTGATTATAGATTCTCCCATAGACCCTGGGAGAGGGTTATCTGGGGCTGGACCCCAGTACCCCTTAATAACTGCTGGAGTACATAGCTCAGTGGTAGAGTGCTTGAATGGAATGTTCAGTCCTGGTAGTGGAATGGCTTGAACCTGCTCTGCCACCACCCCAGCTCTTGTTTGGAATACTCCATCTCCTGCTGCTGATGCTCTGTAGAGGATGTTCTGCAAACTTTGCAATGTGGCATCTGAGTGGTGGAAAGAGGTCACTAGCAGTGGACTTTTGCATGATGTACTCAACATGTGATTCCTACATGTCCATTCATTTCCTAGTCCACCAGGACAGAGCATCCATCCTCTGCTCACACTGCTGCCACCATGAAATGGACTGTGCCACCTCGTCTTTCCCACAGCGCAATGATGGATAGAACTCTCTGAAATTGAAACCAAAATACTTTATCCCTTAAGTTGTTTCTGTCAAGTTTTTTTTTTATTTTTGTTTTACTTTTATTGGTTCTTTGTGAATTTCACTTCATACATTCCAATCCCACTTATCTCTGACTCCCCTTGTATCTGCCCTCTGCCCTTGCAACCCTCCCCCATCAAAACCAAATTTAAAAGAAAAAACAAAAATCAAACAAAACAAAAATAGGAGAATCTTGACTTCAAAGTTGTAGTGTGGCCCGTTGAGTCACAGTTTACCCTTTAGTCCATTCATCTTTACTTTCAAGTATTCCTTGCCATGAGTCATTGATCCGGCTCAAGGCCTCTGGTTTCTGCTACACCACCAAAAATGGGCTCTCCCTGGGGCTCCTCTTGGATATCCTGTTGTCCTGTGTCATGGAGATCCTGCTGTTTTGGATCTGTAGGTTCGTCCCCTTCACATGCTCCAACAGTTCATAGATTCAGTGGATGTTGAGGTGGACCAACTCATAGCCCTGGTTCTGGACCTGGGTGGTAGCTGGGTTGGTTAGCTTACTCACTTTCCCTCATCATCACTACCCAGGAGAGCTTTCCAGCAATACCTCAGCTAGCTCACCCAATGCAGCCTGCAGTGAGGTGCTGGGCCAGTTTTCCTGTTCTCAGGTACTCTGATTCAGATCCCCCTCACTCACATCACCAGGACCACATCTACTGCTTTGCCCAGGTAAGGTGCAGGGTCCTCTCTCCTGATTACTGTAGGGGAAATATAAAGGTTGAGGGGGGGGGTCATTTCTCCTGCTCTCACGTCCTCAGGGCTGGTTTACTTGTCTCTTGACCAGATGGTCAGCTCTAGTGTGCTTCCCAGGTGAGTTGTACACCTATGGTGAGGGGTGAGGCCATCTTTCTCAAGTGCAGGGGTGAGCTCTCCTTTGAAGGGTAGAACCAGCTTGCCAGCTACAGCGTCAATGAGGGTCAGGGCCAGCCATCCTAGGGCCAGTAAAGGGTGGGGCTGTATCAGCATAGTGTGGTGCCAACAGTCCCCATGCTAACATGGACCATGGACATCACCACAGACCCCAGCTACAGCAGGACCTCAAACCCAGACATGTCCTCATCAGCAGCTCAGTCCCAGTTGCCACCACAGCCCCAGGGGCAGCACAGGCCACCCAGATCAGCACAGCCCTGGTGGCAGCATGTCCCTGGGCACCAACATGGTCCCAGGCATCTCCAGAGCCCTTGGTGGCTACTGGAGCCATGGATACCACCTCAGACCCAAGCCTCTGCAGGTTCATGGACCCAGACATGGCCCTAAGCAGCATGGACCATGCCCAGGCATCTTCATGGCTCCAGGTGGCAGCACTGGCCACCCAGATCAGCATGGTTCCAGGTGTGGCACGATCCTCAGACATTGACATGGTCCAAGGTAGCCAACGAGATCCCAGTCATCCACATGGCCCTTGGTGACAACAGGAGCCCCAGATACCAACTCAGACCCATGGACCTAGACATTGCCCTCTGCAGCAGCCCCAGCCTGGACAACACCATGGCCCCAGGTGACAGTACAGGCCACTCAGATTAGGATGTCCCTGGTGGCAGCACATCCCTTAGATGTCCTCATGGCCACCAGACCCCAGGCATCTACCTGTCCTTTGGTGTCACCATGAGCCATAGACATCAATACAGACCCTGGTTGTGGTAGGACCATGGACCCAGACAAGGTTCTAGGCAGCAGCCCAGACCCAGATGTCACCATGATCCCAGGTAGCAGTGCAGGCCACCCAGACCAGCATGGCCCCCACAGCAATGTGACCCTTGGACCCTAACATGGCCTAGGTGGTGGCTAAGACCCCTAGCATCAGCACCAACTTCCATGGTCCCAGGAGGTTCAAACATCAACAAAGATCCTGGCTGTGGCAGGACCAATCACCCAGACATAGCCTTTGTCCACAGCCATGGTCTAGATGGTGCCATGGCCCCAGTTAACAGCCCTGGACACTCAAAATGGCCTGGCCTTGGTAGCAGCACAGGCCTTGGATACCAACATGGTCACAAGTTGCGGCCCAGACTCTGGACATCCAAGTGATTCCTGGAGGCAACATGGGCCAGGGATATCAACCCAGACCCCAGTCACAGCAGGACCACATATCCAGACACAGTCTCAGCAGCAGCCTGGGCTGTCACTATGGTCCCAGGTGGCTGTGCCAGCCAACCACAGGCCTTTCATGGCCTCTAGCAGTGGTATGAATCAAAGACATCAACGCAGGCCCCCTCAACTGCTCCAGGGCCCACAACCAAGACTTGGCCCTTGGTCATAGCCCAGGCCCTGGACTCAGTGGCCACCTGGTCACTCATGTCAGCCTGTTCCTCACCACCCTCACCTCTCCAGATCCACCTCCTCTCCTGCCCACGAACCATTCTGCCTCTCCCTTTCTTCCACCTTCCCACCCTGCACTCTCTCACATCAAGAGCCAGGGCTCTTGGTTGGGTCACAGGTAGCACTTGGTTGAGTACAGTCTGCTGCAAGGGCTGGTTCGAAGCTGTTGCCTTTTCCTCTCTCCTGTATAGAGCCTAGAGACCTCTGGCAGTACTTGGTATAAGGGTACATGATGGACAAGTGCCTGAGGCCAGGCAGGCTTCTGGTTGATTGAGACTCACTCAGACCAAGAAGTCTGGGGAAGAACCATCTGTGTCCCCTTCCAGTTCAGGATGGGTGGGGCCAGCGGTTCCTGGTTGGTTGTGACCTCTGTCAGGTTGTATAGTTACAGAATATGGCCTAGTACATAATTACAGTTAATATATAATTATGGAATAATTTTTGCCACAAGGGATGGTACAAACTATCTCTAAGTCTAAGATCAAGGTGCCATGGGGTTTGACTTTCTCTGAGGTCTCTCCTTGGCTTACAAATAGCCAACATCCTAACACCTCTTTGCATGTTACATGGTCATCTTTCTAAACTGTGCTTCTGATGTTACTTCCTGGTTGGGGTCTCTGCAAGTGCCACAGCCAGCAGGGAAACAATCTGGGCGAGATTAAGAATAAAACTCAGGGATATCCTGCCCCCAGAGAACTAGGATAGAGCCAAACATGAATGGCAAATAAAGTCAGTGAAATGATTCCTAATGTATTCTCTTATACCCATAGACTGAAGCCTAGCTCAACTATTATCACAGACTGATATTTCATCCACAAACTGAAAGAAACAGATACAGAGACATATAGCCAAATATTAGACAGAACTCAGGGAATCCTGTGGAAGAAAAGGAAGAAGGATTGTAGGAGCCGAGGGCACAAGAACACCACAAGAAAACCCACACAATCGACTATCCTGGCTCATAGAGACTAAACCAACAACCAGGGAGCCTGCATGGGACTGACTTAAGCCCTCTACATGTACGTTACAGTTGTGTAACTTGGTCTTCATGTGAGACTCCTTACAGTGAGAGTAGAGAATATCTCTGACTCTGCTGCCTGCTTTTGGGATCCATCCTCCTACTGGATAGCCTCTTCCAACCTTAATAGAAGAGGAGGTGCCTAGTCTCACTGAAGCTTGAGATATACCATGGCTGGCTGATAGCCACGGGAGGCCCACCTGTATTAAAGAGAAACAGTAGAAGATGGGGGCATGGGGAGGGAGGGGAGGAGAGGAACTTGGAAGAGGGGAGGAAGGGGAAACTTTGGTTTTTTTGTATAAAAAAGAAAGAGAGAAAGAAAGAAAGAAAGAGAGAGGAAGGAAGGAAGGAAGAGAGAGACAGAGAGAAAGAAAGAAAGAAAGAAAGAAAGAAAGAAAGAAAGAAAGAAAGAAAGAAAGAAAGAAAGAAAGAAAGAAAGAAAGTCAATACCGCTTTAGCAGTCACTGGTTTAAAAACATCCAGAGTCTGACCGAGCAGCTGATTTTTCTCACACGTTTAAACACAGCAAAGCTTTGGGAAAAGGTGTCCATGTGACGGTTATTACAATGGAGCTTTAGGCATAGCTACATCCAAACTCCCTTGCAACAAAAGTACCTGTCATGCTCACAACAAGAATGAGTTCTGTCGACTGATGAGCAGACGCAGGGCAGAGACCTAAAGGGAAAGATATGTAATAAGGATAGATTCCATCAATGGAGGATGCAAAGCACATAAAACCTCTTTCATAAGGATGGGTTCTATTCACTCTTGCGGGCTGCAAGAATATATCATAGAGATTCAGCTGTGTATTAAAGCTATACTTTGACCAGACAAGGGTCTGTCAAGAGGCAAGCTATTTATTACGAATATTTGGTGCTATCCAGCCTTCATTATTTCAGCTGTCTTTTGTGAGACCAAAATGAGCCATCTTAGAAATAAGACCAAAATGCTTTAACCCTAAAATTAAGGCCTAAGATTTCTCCTTTTGGGAATAGGCCATTAGTTACTGAAACCAGTCAGTTCAGATTCCAGAAACCAGGAAGTGTAAAAGTACAGAGTCACAAGATAGTCACGAGGTAATGCCTGCCAGACTATGGAATGTCCTCTCCCTGGTTTCCAGGGTAACTGACCACAGAAATGCCCCCACCTGAGGGCAGTCAATGAGAATGGTGGCAGGCAACCACTCCCTTAGAAGTAATTTCTAGAAATCCCTAGAAGCGAGCCAATCAGAATTGTATCCATACTAGCACCCCTAAATGATGTAACCTTGTGACTTTTCCCTTTAAAAACTGAGCTTGCAGACAGGTGGGTGCTTCCTCCAGCCTCCACTGCGTTGGATGTATTGGACGAAGTCCCTGCCTAGGCTTGTATTGCATTTGGATATCCAGAATTAAACCTTGCTTTTGCATTCCGTCATGCTCATCTTTGGTGGTCTCTCTGGGGGTCACGATCTGGGCACAACATTTCTACTATGAAATTCTTGCATGGCCAAATATTTTTAGACCTGCTGAACTTCTAGGTAACTTCCCTGCTGGAGCCAGTACCTGGATAAGGTCGTGTAGGCAAAGACAAGCTAGCAGAGCCAAATAGCTTTGTTTCTTGTGCAAATGAAGCTCAGACCATCTCCTGCCCTGAGGCCTAGTGGCTCTCCAGAGCAATTGACTGAAAACAAAAGATGGTTTTACATATCAAAGTGGAAGGTAAGGTGGAGGAACATTCCTGAAGAGAGAGAGAACCTCATGCCCTGCCCGCTTGCCCTGGGAAAGAAAGGTAGGCATTTTTCTGTAGAGGCAGTCAGAATGGCTTGGTAAGAGAGAAGAGAGGAAGACAGGGGTTCCATAGAGGGTAAGCAATCTTGGGTAGAGTTTTCTGAGTGCTAGGGTAGAATTTTCTGAGTAGAGAGTAGTGATCACGGAGAATGAGGAAACAGAGGATGAAGATGAGGTTGATACCATAGGAGTTTAGTCGTTAGCAGGACTATGAGCTGGGAAACTGAACAGAACTGAAGCTCTGGAAACAGGATTTCATCCCAAAGGAATATAGTAGACAGATATAGAGCTTAGTGTATCTAGTGTTATTCCTGCCTTAAGTGCCCGACAGACCTATAGCTGTATTGACAGAATTTTGTCTTAGAGGAATAAAGTTAACAGACATAAGAGCATAGTGTACATAGATTTTTTTTTTTTCCCTCAGATATCCCATGCTGGATGTAGCTAACCGCCACCCCCCAACCCCCACCCCGGACCCCTGGGTATTCTATAATTCACCAAGAGATAAAACTCAGGGTTGGGGCCTAAACAATGCTCGGGATTTGAGTGAATTCGGGTGAAGGCTGGCTCCACAGAACAGCAAAAAGATGACAATGCAGTTCATCTACTCCAGGCTTCTGGGTAAAAAGGTGACATTTCCTTCCCTTGAAGAAAATAGGTCTTTGCGTTTCACAGTTTGGGTTCCTCCAATACTTTTTCTAAGCTGTGACTCCGACAATGTCCTCTTCTTGTAAGGATCCAAGCACTATTAGAGTAAGATGACATCCTAAGGAAGTGGGGTTAAATGTGGAAAACAGAGATGCTTCCTCATGTGCAACTATGAATTGTGCAGGCTCTAGGATCCATTGTTCACAACAGTTCTCATAAATGTATGTATTTTTCTCATAAATGTATGTATTTTCATAAATGTATGCATCTAAATAAAGTTACCTAGAAGGATTGCCTTGTTGTTACTTCCATAAGGGACCATGTGGGCTAGCAGCAGCAGCACGTGCTCAGGATCAGCATCCTCTTATTTGAGTTTCACCACCATACAGAAGGGGCAACATCTATTTACCTCTCCCTTTACACAATCTCCCC
This sequence comes from Peromyscus leucopus, assembly GCF_004664715.2. Lineage (NCBI taxonomy): Eukaryota > Metazoa > Chordata > Mammalia > Rodentia > Cricetidae > Peromyscus > Peromyscus leucopus. Next base: position 66,894,194 of record NC_051072.1, on the reverse strand, counting down.
ACGAGCAGCAGTTCATGACAAATAGTTCATTTGGAAGGAACTCCACGAAGATCCTATGTCCACACAGAGCACCACAGCAAAGGCAGTGTGGGCATGGCTAGGGATGGAGACTTTGCCTCAGCAGACCTAGGTACAAGTCCAGATCTAGGACTATGTAACAATGGGCTTTTAACGCCTGTGTACCTAAGATTCTTCACCCATTGTAGCGATAACACCCCCACTGCCACCACCGGTTCACCATGTCCAAGCAAGGGGCTGTGAATCAAAAAACAGAGACAAAAGACAGCGGGTCATCCACCTCAGCAGAATGCTGAATGTCATTTATTGAAAGAGGGAGAAAACCTTAAATACAGGCTTACAGCACAATGGGAGAACCCCAGAGGGCAGAAGTCCCCTACTGATGTTTACAATCTTGCATCTAAGCTGTTAACGCCCAATATGCAAGATATACAAACAAGGAACTTCCCTTAAGCATTCAAGAGGGTGGAAACTGGCAGGGAATCAGGATAGAGAGGACATCAAGGTCAAGGTCGGCAAGCAAGGCGGCAGCTACCCAAAATGGGGAGCCAGGGCCCTACAACCTTTAAGATAAAAAGGATAAATATACCTACCTTTGAGGGTAATAAGAACTAGGTATGTAAATAAACATTCAGTAAACATTCTCACTTAGGTATAGATTTCAGATTCATCCTTCAACACCTTCCCCCTAGAGCTGGGATTGAGATGAGGACTATACTGGAAATCAGATGAGCACAGTTGCAGATGATCTGGGACCCACCTCCACTATATAAATGTCAAATATTTGGCAAAGCTTTTTGCATTGGGATGACCACCTAGGCCTTTTAATGAATAAACATATCAGTTCAGTAATAATAAAATACACTCATGTTTATCTTGCCATTGATCCTTCCTCAATGATTGTTCTATAAGAAAAGGTCTTCTTAATGTATCTTGTGTTGAAAAGCACCTCATTTGCTGTTTGGAGAGACATGGTGGTGATGTCTGAAAAATGAGTGGATAAATGTGTAGTTTTAAAATGGTTAAAATGGTCAATTTTGTGTTATGTGTACTTGACAAGAATTTTTCTTAATGACTGCAGAATCTTTTCTGAAAATAGAGTTGCATCGCTAAACATAGTTGCTTTGTTTCATTTTTGGAAAAACAGATTTTTATTAACAATGATGCTCAGATTCCTGGCACATGCCAAAATTTCAATCAAAGTAAACTCACTTTCACAGTAGTTATTGATCGCACCTGCCTCTGATGGTGACCAACCATAAGGAATGACTCCTACAGTTCTTGTAACTAAGCAAGAAGTCTCCTCTGAGGAGGAAAGCACCTCCAGCCCTTATCAGGTTTCTGGACCTCACAGTATAAACAGCTTCCTCCAAGGCATCTCAGTGGTTTGGCCTCTATTAGAATAAACTCTAATGCTATGGATTTGATATATCAAAGTAAATGCATGAGGATATTACAGGAAGACTGTCATCTACTGTCCAGTTGGATAGAGATGTGTAACAACTTTTCAAAAATAAGATAACTTTTATGACATCCTTCCTGATTTCACATGAGTCATTATTAAGCAATTCTGTGGGGGGTTGAGTAGTTAGAAAGTAGGATTTTAAATCAGGAGAAAAACTGTAATAAGCTACAAAGAATGAAAAGCATAACACAAAATCTTACATTAATACAGGCACGATTTTATGTTAAAACACTTTATTTCTATTCTTCTATTCACCTATTCATCAGTCTCCTTGAATTTGACTCTTTTTCTTAAATCAACCTTTTTTCTTGATTGTGCGAGTTTAAATAAATCATGACATGATCCCAAGAACTTGGCAAGAACATCAGTGACTTTACATCTGGCATCACACACCAGCTGCATATTGATGGAGTGAAAGCTTTTCTGTTTCTTTACCTTGCTTCATTAGTGAGTATGTGGTGATGCATGCGTTACCACATGTGTGCAGGCTCTGCTCTCCATATGGAGAAGCACGCAGCAATGCCACAAAATCCAGGCATCATTGACTGTCATGCTGAACTTTCAGAAAAATAATGTGATTTTTACTGAAATATTTTTATCTGTAAATGGATGTACGGGGTGGGGGGGTTATCTATAGAGCTATACAATTAACAGATACAGGTAGAACCTGTTGCAAAATTTCCTAGTGAAGGAATAACTTCAGCTGTCACAGATGAACATATGTACAGTATGGTACCCATCTTCAAGTCATCATACAGTAAAAAACCAATAACTTCCTTGCCAAATCCATGTCCAACACATTTTCTATTTAGTTTTTGACAACTATACTACTTACTGGGAAAATATCTGTGCTGTGAGCTTTATATTTATCTAATTAAAGAAATCTTCATGGTTTCCTCACTCTCATCATAATCCTGTGCCTTACTTGAATTTTGTAAATTTAGATGACATCTCTTCACGTAAGTTATCTATTGCTGTGTAACAAGTTGCCCAAAATTGAGAGTTTTAAATAAAGTTAATAATTAGTATATCATGGTTCTAAGATCAGTAAGTCAGGTGTGGTCTACTTAGGGAGTTTAGGCTGAAGAGCTCTTAACTGGTCATAGCGTAATGCCATGGTCATGATCATCCAAATATTTGATGGTGGTTGAGAGATCAGGTTCCAAGGTGGCTCCTTCATATGATCACCAAGCTGATTATAGCTATTTCCTAAAGATTTTATCCTTCCCATGAAAACCCTCTCATTTAATAAAATCCTAGTTGTTACCAAAGACCAAAAGGCTGGAACTACAACTAGAGGTAGACAAATTAAGGACTGCAGGGAATGCAAAATTTTAGGGACTTATGGTTTAAAAAAAAAAAAAAAGTCATGCCTGCACCCTGAGGAAGGAGGTAGGGGTGTATACTCTAAACCAGAAAAAAGAAGTCTGCAACCAAGCTTTTTCAAACAATTTCCTTTTATTTTCAATATGGGTGCATGCATATGCATATCAAATCCATGCCCCCTGATGCAGTATTAGCAAGTCTTCTGTAATGGGAAAAGGGAATTCATATCTAATACTCTAAATCTGGCCGAAATACTCTGGGCAGGAAGGTCATAAGCTCTAGTGGGAGCTGCCGCTTTGGGGTGGCTAACTGTATATGATGTGGTTGTCAAATTCTCTTCTAAATGTGTTTGCTTGTACCCGTAGATCATTGCTGCTTCCAGCTTTGGTCAGATGCTTAGTTTTGCAGGGAATAGCAGTTACTACAAAGACTCTTAACTGATCCAAGTTCTAATAATAAATGACTATTGAAAACTGGGTCCTAAATGGGACACCTGTATCACCCTCTGCAAGGTCAGGGAACATCATGGAAGAGGGAGCACAATGGACATAACATCCAGAGGAGGGCGTGGACACTGTGGTGCACTCTCTTCCAGGTTCCTGAATTCTTACACACTCAGCAGCTGTAATCACCAGCATAAGATGTGTGCAACGCTAGGCCCATCAATACTCTTTCATGGGGTGGGGGAGAAAGGGGGTGAAGATGCTAGACCCCTCCCCGAGAATATAGGTGTAGTGAGTAATTTCTGGAGCAGGAAAAGATGTTTTCCCCAGTGGTGTAGCTGCCAATGAGATATTGTGACCTTGTAAATAATTCCTCACCCATGTTCCTATAAGCAGCCCTACTGAAACTCAGAGCTCCATGAGAAAGGGTAGGAGCGTGAGAGATAGGAAAAGAAGAGAGGAGAGGAGGGGAGGGGAGAGGAGGGGAGGGAGGGGAGAGGGATTGCACTCTCCCCTTTCTTCTGGCTCTTACATTCTCTTTACCCTTCTCTTCAGTGATGTTCACTGATGTTGGGGAGGATGATACGGAAGAAGTGAAGGGGAACAAGATAGAGATGTGGAGAGTCGGCCATTTTTTGTTCCTACTGCTATGGAAACATTTCTTGAGAAAAGCAACCTCAGGAACAAGGGCTTTGTTTGGCTCACAATTCCAAGCTCCAGTCCATCATTGCAAGCAAATCAATGGCAGGTGCTTGAAGCAGCTAGTCACATTACAACCAGGATCAAGATCAGCGAGCAGAATTCATCCACTTATGCCTGTGTTCAGTTCACCTTCTCCAATCCTAAACAGTTCTAAACCTCTTTCCTAGAGAGTGATGCCACCCCAAGTGGTCAGACATTTCCCCCACAATTAAACAAGCTCACGGTCGAGCTTAAGACAGATAAGCCATCATTAAGACTCTCTAACTAGCAATGCGACTTGGCCATCAGTTTGTGGAGAGCAACCAACAGTTTAGGGAATGGCCTGGATTGTTTGTGGGTTCCTGTGGGAGCACTTTGGCCAACATGTCAAAAAGATGTAAGCCAGTTCCTGTACTGGAAGTCTCATTTGGTGGCAAGAGATGGTCAGTGCTGAAGATGACTCACTGAACATGGAGAAGCCAAGCTGGTGTCTACATAAAACCTTCACCTGTATGTGCTAGCATCTTTGTTACAGGATGGCATTCTGCATGCTACCAAAGGAGAAAGGTAAACACCAACCCAGCCACAAACCCTTTGGTCTATAATTGTGTCCTGCCTGCAAGTTATGCCAGTTTGGGGTAGGACATAGCTTGTGGAAGTAACCAACCAATATTTTATTTAACTTAAGACCCACTCATGGAGATGAAACCCATCCCTGACACTGTTTGGGTGACCAAAACTCCGAGACAAGATAGCCCAGAGACATTTGGGAAAACCAAATACTATGGTTCTTTAAAAAAAAAAAAAAGTAGCAATAAATTGACACATAATGACATTGTGACATTTTGCTATACTTGTTGATCAGTGTCTTGCTCAGCCATGAACAGAAAAGCAGAAAGGAACAAATACAGAGACCCAAACTCAGTCATTAACACTCAGCCATAAATGGTTTGTCTCCATCGAATCCCTTCCCTCAGGGTTCAGGGAACCCCAAGGAAGAGGAAGCAGAAAGGGTGTAAGAGCCCAGAAGTTATTGCCAATGGGTAACCACTTGCAAATGTAAATTTAGTTTACAACAGGGAGTCTCACTGAGGAAACAAACTACTCTTAAGGGTAGGGTACACACTCAGTGTGAGGAATAGGGTCCCAAAGGCCAGAAAAAGAGTTAGACACAACCCCTCCTTGTAGCTTGAGTTTTTCTGCCTTGCCCACAGTTAAGACAAATCTCTGTCACCCGCCAGTCCCACAGCCGCTCAGACCCAACCAAGTAAACACAGAGACTTATATTGCTTACAAACTGTATGGCCGTGGCAGGCTTCTTGCTAACTGTTCTTATAGCTTAAATTAATCCATTCCCATAAATCTATACCTTGCCACGTGGCTGGTGGCTTACCGGCATCTTCACATGCTGCTGGTCATGGCGGCGGCTGCAGTGTCTCTCCGCCTCAGCCTTCTGCTTCCCAGAACTCTCCTCTCTCCTTGTCCCACCTACTTCCTGCCTGGCCACTGGCCAATCAGTGTTTTATTTATTGACCAATCAGAGCAACAGATTTGACATACAGACCATCCCACAGCACCTCCTCCCACTGTTATGAGTCCCACAAGAAGAACAAGCTGCAAAACTGTCCCATATATGTAGAGGGCGAAGGTCCATCCCATGCAGCCTCACTGGTTGTTGATTCCAACTCTGTGAGCTCCTATCAGCCCAAGTTAGTTGATTCTGTGAGTTGTCTTGTGATGTCCTTGACCTCTCTGGTTTCTATATTCTTTCCGCCTCTCTTCAGCAGGATTGCCTGCTAATGTTTGGCTGAGGGTCTCTGTCTCTATTTCCATCAGTTGCTGGATGAAGCCTCTCTGATAACAGTTGGGCTAGTTCCCAATCTATGAGTATAGCAAAATATTGTTAGGCATCATTACTGTTGGGTCTGGGTGTCACACAAGCAGTGAGGACAATGCCACCAAAGCTAGATGAGCAGAGGCAACTTCATTGCATTGCCGTGGGGTACCAGAACTTCTAACTAGTTAGGGCCACAGGCAGGTCAGGTTCTGATACTGTGACTTTGAACAGAGGGAGTAGATCCTTTTTAAAGCAAAAGCCACAAGGAGGGAGGTCAGGGATGATATAAGAAAATATATTTTACAATTCGAGGTTAAGTTTTGAGTAATGATACCTTCCAGGAATTTACAACTTGTGATAACATTTTATAACTAGTAGTACAATTTGTGATAACAGGGTATTTGTACAGACTTAACATGGGGTTCATAAGAGCTTGTTTATACAAGTCTGTGGTTGTCTTAACACAGCTCTTGATATAGCTGGGGTCTTATCTTAATTTTTAGTCAACTGTTCTTCTCATAGCTGCAGAGAATGTAAGACAAGGGTCATACAACCGAAGAAGCCAGGTAGGTGGTTAATGTTTATGAATTATTGAGGACTCTACATTTCCCCCTAGAGATTGTAACAGAATCAAACCCTTGATTCATCATCTGTATATAAATCTTTGTATTTTGGGTTTTTACGTGTTTGGGTAGCTGGGGATGAGCATTGTGATCAAAGAACCAAGAGTTTCACTGAAGAAATGTGGTCTTTCACAAACCTAATCAGTGCATTAATCACATATGGACCAATGATTAAGAGTATCAAAAGAATAAGCAGAGGTCCAGCAATGGAAGATAATAGGGTTGTAAGCCAAGGGACCAGCTTGTGGAACCAGGAAAATGCTCTATTTGTCTTTTGAGAAGCCTTACTTTGAGCTCTGGAAGAGTGTTTCTAACACCTGAGAGGTTAGCAAAGAAACAGCAAGATTCATCCAAGGTAGTGTTGTGCCTGATTCAAAAGACCCCCCCAAGCAAGACCACCACAGAGCCAATATCCAATGCAAAACACAAAGGGGCTTATTGATAACAAGCAAGCTTGGGCTTGGTCCACATCCAACATCCAACACAGCAGGTGGAGGAGGATGGCCCGAACACTCACTTTAAGCGGTTTATATAGGAAAGGTTTACATGCAGCTTGGGATTGGACCAGGGGACTAGGGGTGAGGTAGTTCTTTGAAGTTACTGGCTGAACTATAAGCATGAGGTTACCGATGGCTAACAGGATTCAGGGTATCTATAGAGACAAATTTTTACTCCCTATTTACTGCTTTTGTTGAACCCAGGACATATACGTTTAGATTTATTGTTCCAGTCCTACTCTCCTCTGAGTTCAACTTCTGGTCAGTTCTAAAGTTGCTGGTCAGAAAATACCTTTAGAGGAGGAGGGGGAGCATCTCTCAAGATGACTAATGATTTTTGCCTTTCAGTAGCCCATAGCCCCCTGTGAGCAGGTTTGAGATATAAGTGATGAATTGACATCTTGATTCCGTCAACTTTAACAGCAGTCAGGGTAGCCAGGATCACTGTGTGTGGTCCCTTTCACTGTGGTCCAAGGGCTTTTTTATGATGTCTCTGGACCCAAATGAGTTCATCCAGATTGTGGCTATATGGCTTGGCAGGTGGCAACCTGTAAACGTGTCTCGGGAACAGGAAAACATTGTCCTGGACTGTTGGGAAAGCCTGGATGGACTTAAGAAATTTATATTTAGACATCTTAGCCATGAGTTCCGAAGAGAGCCTGGGAACCAAGGGAGGGGGTCTACCAAACACGCTTTCGTAGGATGTTAATCCATAGGAGTATGGGGTATTTCATACCTGGAACAAAAAAGCAAAGGTTACAGGGCTATCCAGGCATCACCAGTTTCTGGGACTAATTTAGAGTCTCTAGTTCATTCTCTCTACTTTTCCAGAACTCTGGGAATGGCATATACAACGTAATTTCCAATTAGCCTCCAATATTTTAACTAAGTTTTGTGCTACCTTAGAACTGGAGGCAAGCCCATTGTCTGATCGTGGTACAGAAGAAAGTCCATATGTTTGAATGAGTTCATCGATGATCTTCATGATTACTGTGTCTGTGGTTTTCTTCTTAGTGGGAAAAGCTTCTACTGAACCTGAAAAGTAAACTACAAAAACTAGGAGGTATATACACATATTTACCAGGTTTTACCTCCGTGAAGTTCACCTCCCAGTGGACTCTAGCAAAGTCTCTCTCTCTCTCTTTCTCTTTCTCTCTCTCTCTCTCTCTCTCTCTCTCTCTCTCTCTCTCTCTCTCTCCCTCTCTCTTTGAAAGAGCTCTTTCTTTTGTGTGTTAGTAGCCTGGCAAAAGAGGCATTAGGTCACACAATCCTTTATTAATTGGTTTACATTAAAGATTTTGAAGTTTGAGTGTTCCAGAAGTTCTTTTAATTTTCTTTTTCTTTTTCTTCTTCTTTTTTTCTTTTTTTTCCCAAGATGTATTCCTCTGTGGATTTGGTTGGTCAGGGACTTAGCTAGTTCAGTTGGCAGGATGATTCTTTTATTAGTAGTATACCTCCATCCATCTTTAATACATGTGTTTTGTAAAGAGGCAAAGTCTCTATCATCTGGGGCAGAATATTCTGGTATCTCAGGCAACATATGGTCTGGCACTGTTATTAATACTCAGTGGCAGCCAGAGTAGCCTCTCTGGCTGTGTGATCTGTTCTTCTATTACCTGAGTTCCATAAGAGTCCCCTCTCTAATTCCCCAGACATGGAATGATGGCTAGCCTTTTTGGAAGCCAGAGGGCAGACAGTAAGTCTAGGATTTTTTGTTTGTTTTTAATAGTCTTTTCTTCACCAGTGAGTAAGCCCCAATCAAAATGCACAGATGTGGAGTCTAGTCCCAATGGCTAAATCATAACATTTTTACCCTGTAGGGTTTGGAATACTTATCAGAGTTACCTGGCTGGCAAGATGGAGGTACTAATAACCAAGATGGTTGTGGTCATGTGAGTCCTGTGAGTCCCTACAGGAAACTGCCATTGGACTCTCCAAGTGACATGTGTGACTGCAAAGTAAAGTGCCATCACACCTACTTTGTTGCGCTGCCTTTGTTGACCTAGTTTTAAAAGTCACTTGAGCCATATTGTATTTGTCACACAGGCCAACACCACGTAATGTAAAAGGAAGTGACACAAAAGCTTGAAATGCAAAGGTGAAGAGCAGCAGTGCCTACCCTGCAAGCTACAACATTCTTCTGTTGTTGAGACCAGGCTCTAGGATGTTGCCCAGAGTAGCCCCAAAAATGAGCTCAAGACTTTCACTACAGACTTGACCCACTATGCCTAGTTTACAGCATTATTTTTACTTTACCTTTCTTTTTTTGTAGTCAGTTTTTTAATAATAATTTTTCATTTTTTATTTTATTGAAAATAATTTTTTCATACAATATATTCTGATTATGTTTTCCCATGCCCCTACTCCTCCCAGTTCCTCTCACCACCCCTCATACAGATCTACAGCCTTTCTGTCTCTTGTTAGAAAATAAGCAGGTATCTAAGGAATAATTGTAAAATCAAATATAAGAAGATAAATCCAAAACAAACAAATCAGAATGTGACAAAATAACCAAACAAGAAAAAGAGCCAAAGAAAAAGCACAAGAAAAATATATAGACTCAAAGACACACATGCTTGCACACATAGGAATCTCATAAAAAACCCCAAACCAGAAGTCATATAATCAGATGAACTGTAAGACAGAGCAGAAGAAAGCAAGCAATAAAGAAAGAGGCTGTGACTTGACATTATGAGATGAAGAACCTCCAAAGACTGCCATTGAGTTAGTACTCTGTTGGCCTTCTACTGCTGGGCATGGGGCCTTCCCTTAAGAGAGGTTTGTTTCCCCAGTGAGACTTCCTTGGAGAAAACTAATTTTTCATTTGTAAATGGTTATCAATTGGAGACAGCTTCTGGAATAGGGATGGGAACATGTGTCTACTTCTCTCAGCTCTAGGACCCCACCATGGTAATTTAATAACTATAAATATTAAACAGATACTCTTAGTTAAGGGTAAAATACATCTGATTTCATATCAAAGGGCATTTGTAATCAACTGGAAGCAATAACCTGACAATGAAATAGCAAATCAAAACAAAAAGTTTAAATCATTGGTTAAAATTATAGATCAGGAACTCAACTATTTGTAGATATTTTTCTGTTTCATCATTTAATATTGTAAGGCAATTTCAACCAATCACTAATCTCAAACTAGAGTATTTTATATATTTAATGTCTTAAATGGACTAACTACTTTTTAACAAAATAATTTTATCTTTTTCTTTTTTTTTCTTTTCTATCTCTTTTTGTTTGTTTGTTTGTTTTTTGAGACAAGGTTTCTTTTTGTAACAGCTCTGGGTGTTCTAGAACTCAGTTTGTAGACCAGACTCACAGAGATTAGTTTTCCTCTGTCTCTGGAGTGCCACCACCACCCAGCGTAATTTTATTTTTTTAACTTTTTTAATTTACTTTTTATTTTTGAGATTACAATATGATTACATCATTTCTACCTTCCCTTTCCTTCCTCTAAACCCTCCATTTACCCCTCCTCTCTTTCTTCAAATTCATGACCTCTTTTTTCATAAATAGCTATTACATGCATATATGCATATGTATATACATATATTTTGCTAAATATAACCTGCTCAGCCATGAAATATTACTTGTATATATGTTTTCAGAGCTGACAATTGAGCACTGAACAACCAATTGCTGTGCTCTTCCCAGGATAGACTACCTCTTCTGAGTCCAGCTTTCCTCAGTTGCCTAACATTCTTTGTGCAGGGTTGGTTGAGCCACATGGACTTTTCCCCATCCTCTTTGGCATATCCATTAGTGTCTTTCTTCTGCTCATGTTTTGGCAGTCATATTGGTGATGCTTTTTGGGTATAGTATCTGATGTTACTAGGAGACACAATCTCTCAGCAAAGTCTCTGATCTTCTGGCTCTTTCAATCTCTCTGGACCTTCTTCCCCACTGTTCCTAAGACTAAGGTATGGGAGTGATTTATGTACAGATGTGTATATATGTATAGATGTATCGATCAGACTAAGCTCCACAGCTCTACATGTTGATTGGTTGTGATTTTCCGTAATGGTCTCTGCTGATGAGGGGTGAGGAGTACACTTATCTGTGTACACAAAAACGGATGTCTATATTGTTGTTAGGGATTGTGCTGGTTTAGTAAATTAGTTAGTGGTTGTAGGTTCACCACCAGTTACTATGATTTTTACAAGGACTGAGTAGTTTCCAGTGCCGAGCATGGGTTCCTTCTTGTTGAGCTGATCTTAAGTCCATTTAGAGAGCTTTTAGTTATCACCAAGGTATGTATGCCACTATAGCATCCTTAAAGTTGTCATGCCATGTTGATCATGTGGCTCATAGGCATTGTAGCTGGTTGGAATTGTGATTGCCTCCCTCCTTTGGAAGCTTGAAAGGTACCTTCTGATATCATGAAAGCTAGTCATCAGGGAGGAAGCAATCAAGTCAGTTCCGGCTCAGGGCCCTTTGGGCCCTGTTTCTGAAGTACATGTTGTCTTCAGCAATATGTATGGTCTTAATCTTCCACCTCTGGTGCTCAAACAAAGGTGGCATGTTTTAAGAGTCTCCTAGACAGTGCTGGCCAACAGTTCAAAAGAGGGCTTCTCATGTCTAGCATTGGGGTTTTTGTTAGATGGTCTTTAGCTCTTTAATAATTATAAATAATTTTTTAAATAAAGATTATGTTCATAATGCAGTTGCTCTTCTACAAGCTTCTTTTTAGCAATACATACAGGGAAGAGAATTATGCTGATGATATTTTAAAACAAAGAGAAGGAAATTCCTCAGAATTTATCATTAAACTATCGGTCAGATTTCTAATGTGGTACCCAAACTTACTCTTTCAAAACAGATCTAAGCACCTACTGCCTTATGATATCTGGAAAAATAAAGTATACTAACCAAGGCCTTTACCTTCATGAAACTTATACCCTGTTAGATTAATAAGACGGGCTAATACGTACTCTAGTACTGATCACTGTGCAGAGTCACAAAAGAGAAAAATGAGTTAGAGAGAATGAGAAATAAATTCAAATGCTAGGTCAGCAAAGCATTGTGAAACAGTGCCATTTAAGCTAACTCTACAGAGATGACTAGATGCTATCAGCAGGGGGTGAGAAGGGCTTTTATACTAAACAAAACAGCCACAGCAAAAGGTAAACAAACATCAGCAGTCATGAGGTTCCTTTATTGATGGCCACCACAGCTCTGGTCCAAGTGAGAACTGCCTACCTGAGGCCAACATGCTGTACCTGGAGGCTATTTGTTTCTTAAGAGTAGATACAGGCTGTGGACATGGCTTCTGAGGACCAGACTGGGCTTCAGGACAGACTCTGGCAAGCCTCCTTAGGATGTAATGGTGAAAGGAAGGTTCTGGCTCCTGGAAGAGGAATGCTGTGACATAAATAAACCCTAATGTGTCACTACCCTTGGGACAGGGAAGTAAAAAAGGTGGGGACATATTGAGGAGTCCATTTGTTGAGCTTAATGAGCTTCCAAAAAAGTATAAACAGAAGCTGAGGGTGCCTCTGGGGTGACAGACAACACCCCAGGAAATTAAGGGAAATGTGAAGGGAGACAAGAAAACAAGGTACACTTAAGTCGAGAGGCATGAAATCTAGCAACACTATAGGCTAGAGCAATGTCACAAATAAAATGCAAATGTGAATGTGATGGCCTGAAGCTCTAGCTGAGATTGAGGCAGACTGTTGAACTGGCTCCTGCTTCCCATAAAAGGCCAGAGGCAAGAAACAAGCTAAAAAATAGGCTGCTAGATATACAGCATCCAAGACTTGCTGAATGTGAAGACAAAGAGACTTTTTTTTCCTTTTAACAAAATCCTTATTGATAAACAATTCATAAAGCATGCAATTTTGCCATTTACATAATTCAATGGGTTTTAGTGTAGCATATTCATTCCCTTACCAATTTTGTTGTTGTGTTCTCTTTAACTTTTTTGTTTTTTGAGAATTTCATATGTAAATATTGTATTGACATAATTTCTCCCTCCAACTCCTCCCACTCCAACCATACCTCCCCTTACCTGCTCCTTCTCAACTTTGTGGGCTCTTTAAACAATAAAGGATTCAAAATTTAAGGTAGCACTGGACAGAGATGAAAACCCATTCACTATCAGGAAAATGATTGTAAAATGCAACAGAGTGCAGGAATTTTTAACTCTCTGGGAAGATTTGAAGTGGCAGCATCAACAACTCTTCAGTCGTGCCAAAAGCTCTTCAGGAAGAAGAATGTGCTCTGAAGATTATCTCCATTAAACAACTGCCCTGAAAGAATCTTAAAGATGAGTACCCAACAGCCTCCTGTTGAGCCCAAGTTTGAGAAGCACTTAAAATGAAGAAATAGGAAGGTGCATGGGTCTCATCCTATAATGTGATATATTAGAACACAGATGCATAAGCCGGTAGGAAAATGTTGTGTGTTGTGTGTTGCTCAGCTATGGGGATATGGTCTGAAAGCTGTGTTATTAGGTGATTTCATTATGAGTTAATTTCACCTCTATGCAAACAGCAGCATAAGCTAATCCTAGATGAGGAAGCTAACTGCAGATCTAGGCTATGTGGTATAATAGATAATACTGCCTCCTACTCCTAACATTGCAGTGGACAGCACTTGATCCATTAAGTCAATCAGAAAAAACATGGTTTAATTAAGGGATGTGGGCTGGTGCCATTGACCCATGATATAGTACCTACTTAGCATATGTGAAGTCCTGAGTTTAATCCCCAGGACCTCAAAAGAAAAAACAAATGCAGTATGAGGCTAGTTGTGACATAAAACATTGTGCTTGTTTACAGCAAGCTTGTTATTGTAAGTAGAAGGAAAATGCAATTAAATAAAGTGAGCAGAATTTTGTCATTATCAAATATCATAAATTGTGCAATTCTCATACATTATACTTTTATGCCATTGGCAGAACAGTAAGATAATCCTCACTGTCATCACATTTCTCTGTGATGTTACAACTATGGCTTCCCTAAGCAGTAGGATTATTTTATCTCTATTACAAGCTGTGGGATCAGCAATATAAGTGCAGTCCAGTGCTGAACAAAATGTCATCATTTGGAGCATGAATTCTGGCAAAGCCCCTGCCATCTTAGATTTAAAATATCAGCCAAATACTTAACAAAAAGATAGTTCTGATAGTCTGCCTTTGGGCAGACAGAAGGAGTAAATGGGTTGATGAACTGCCAGGCCAGGAGTCCTTGGGGGATGCAGAACTCTGAGTGTAGAAAAAGAGCCCAGAGCGTGAATCCAAGAGCCTTGATGAGCACTTCCCTGTCAGAAGGACTTGAATCTTCATCTAAGATTGAGGAACATGTTGCCATCTACGATGGCAGTGTCCGTGATTTTCCCCTTTGTGTGCTGTACCACTGTTGTATTCTGTGGATGAGGGAGGAAGACGTTTCTTTTTCTATGATTTTATTAGTGTATATTAATTATACATAATTATGTAATTATTATATTTTCATACATGTCCATAATGTATTTCAAATATCCCTCTCTCCCTGTTACTCTCTCTTTCCTCCTTCAAACTCCTGCTAATCCCATTCTTCTTCCCAGTGAGGCCTCTCTACTTTCACGGATTTTTTTAAATTTTTGTGATCCAGTGAGTTTCATTGGTTTTGTTTACAGGAGTATGGGTGACAGCTTGTTAGCAGAAATATGAATATCTTACAGTTGGCTACACCACTGAAGAAGATATTTCTCCCTTCCTGGTCCACCATTAACTTCATATGAGTCCTTCAGAAGGATTGGGTCCTATAAGCCCCTCTTCCTTCCATGACTAGATATTGAAGGTCCGGTCATGTGCAGATCTTGTGCAGGTAACCACAGCTTCTATGAGTTCAAGACATAATGTGCCCCGAAGTCAGCAGCACACACCTTTCTTGGACACTTGTCCCAGCCCTTACATGCTTTCTTCTCCTTCTTCCATGATGTTCCCTGAGACTTGCAGGGGATGATCTTAGCTAAACATTCAATAGTAATTTGTTCACTAAACTTTGACCAGTTGCCAATCTCTGTAGTAGACTTCAAAGAGATCTGACCAAAGTTGATAGCAGTGCTAATGTATCAGTGTAAATATTATTATTTAGGGGTGATTTATTGGGTTTATTGTGTCCATTTAGCAAAAACAACAATAGCTTTGTCTAGTGTCTGTGATGTCCTCAGATATAGGAATTTGTTCATTTTTTGAGATTTATAATCTGATTATATCATTCCCCTTCTTTTTCCTCCCCCCAAAATACTTCCATGTAATCCCCCTTCAAATTCATGCTTTAACTGTTGTTTTTATTGTTGTTGTTGATGATGATGGTGGTGGTAGTGGTGGTGGTGATGTGTGTGTGTAGATACATAGATATAACCTAATCAGTCCATATAATGTTACTTGAGGTATGTCTGCAGAACTGACCTTTTGGTATTAGATAAACAATTGGTGTGCTCTTCCCTGAGGAAAACTATTTCTCTAACTTTTCCTATATGAATTCTTTCCTGTGGAGCAGACATCAAACCTAATCAGAAAGGAAAAAGAGTTTACTACCTGTATTAGTCAGTTCTCTAGAGAAATAGAACATATATACACACACAGAGAGAGAGAGAGAGAGAGAGAGAGAGAGAGAATTTATTAACATGACCTATAGGCTATGGTCCAGTTAATCCAATAATGTCTGCCTATGAATGGAAAGTCCAAGAATCCAGTAGTTGCTCAGTCCACAAGGATAGATGTCTCAGCTGGTCTTCAGTAGATGCTGAAATTTTAAAGGAACAGGCTCTAATGTCAGTGAAGGAATGGACTTGCTAGCAAGTCAAGAGCAAGCAGGCAAAGAGCAAAAGCTTGTCTTCCATGTCCTTGTATAGGCTTCCAACAGAAGGTGTGGCCCAGATCAAAGGTATGCCTTCCCACCTCAAGAACCTGATTAAAGGCATGTGTCTTTCTATCTCAAAAGTCCAGACTAGAAGTGAATCCACCCACTTCAAATCAAGTAAAAAAATCTCTCACAGGTGTGCCCTCCCTTTCTGGGTTCTAGGTAATTCCAGGTGTAGTCAACTGACAACCAAGGACAGCCATCACACTACCCCATAGCACACCTAACACTATTGCAACAGCCAAGTCATCTTTAATGACCTATCAGTATTTTACAAAGACCCTAGCTGAGTATGGCAGTTCTGCCCCCAGAAGGTTCACATAGTACTTTTGGGCTTTATGAGGACTAGCCACCAAGGAGGAAGTTTCGGGCCCAATGCTGATGATTTTTCTATAGCCTGTGACCAAAGCATTTGGCGTCTTTGGATTGAGTACTGGTAGGCAATCAACAGCAGTGACCTTTGCCTATATTATTTGAGGGACACCAGGGACCTCCTGCTATCCATTTGTTTGGCTTACAGTTCTTCAAATAGAAAGGAATGGGGTTCAGGGACATGCACCCAGGAAACAGCATTGAAGGAATTTCACCTACAACTGTGCCTGATTGTGATAAAAATGTCCTGAAAAGTTGGAATGAGACCTTGCAAAAGGAGAGTGTATCTATTCTATTCTGTACATAGTTGGGGTGAGCACTGACCTGGGCAAAGGTTGGATAGTGAGAGAGTCTGCTTGACAGCAGGGTAATGAAAACACACATCTGAAAAGCAGGTACATAAGATGGAGGAAGCTCTCCTATACGCCCAGGATGCTATCTGATGACATTTTTAGCTTCTGAAATGGTGAAAGTTAATAGTCTGCTAAATAAATAAATCCTTTTTTTTTTTAAATAAAGAGAGAAAGGAAGGATGGATGGATGGAAGGAGGGAAGAAAAGATGGAAGAAGGTCACATACCAGATCTGCTCTTGAAATGTCCCTGATGCTTCTACACATGAAAATACACCACACACACACACACACACACACACACACACACACACACACACACTAGTGTAAGCAGGCCTCTAATCATATCAATAATTAAATGACTTGACTCAAGAAGACAGTTTATGAAAATCAATACAGGGGCTTGTGAGATGGCTCAGTGGTTAAGAGCACTGAATGCTCTTCCAGAGGACCAGAGTTCAAATCTCAATACCCACGCATGACTCACAATCATTTGCAATGCCAGTTCTAAGGAATCCAACACCCTCTTCCTGTCTCTGTAAGCACCAGGCATACACATTCTATAGAAACATGTATGCAGTAAAAACACCCATACATGTGAAATAAAAATAAATAAATCTTTTTAAAAATGAATATGACTTCTACTTGGACATCTTGAGACACTACCTTCTGCAACTGAGGAAAACAGAAGACCTCACTGAAAAGACAGCTTTTGGCCAACATCCTCAGCTAAGTCTGTAACAAGCCCCACCTCCACACAGGATGGGGAATGACACAGACATGATCCAGTCCCAGCTAACTCTGTAACAACCCCCACCTCCACACAGGATGGGGAATGATACAGACGTGATCCAGGCCCAGTCCCATCTCACCACCACTGCATACAGAGATTGTCCAGATAAGAAACACCTAGCTGAATTCAGTTTATCCCCAAAGTCATGAGAACAAAACTATGATGCCTGGCTTTTGTTGTTGTTGTTGCTGCTGCTGCTGCTGTTTATACCATGAAGTTTATGACTTTATTATATGGTAGAATATAACAGAAAGTTCTCTATAAAGTAATTATTTTTCATCTTCAGCAGTGGTTAGGATTAAGTCACTACTAGAAGCTAGGGATTTCAAGCAGTACCTTTCTTGTTTTGCACATGTTGTCATGAACATCTGCTATTTGTCTGCGTACCCTGACCCTCCTAGTCACAGGGAGTTTCCAAGACTCGGTAGATACCATGTGACTAACTAAGGTGAGACAGTCTACCGACAGAAGGAAGTGCTATTGGGGAGGTATCAGTTAAATCACAGACAGAGTTATCAAAAATAGATGCAGAAATAAAACAGAAGTCTTCCATCATTAACAATCCAAAGATGAGCACTTCAAGATTGGAAAAGTCACTCTTCCTAAAATGTTATCCTGGGACAGAGTCTCTTTGTACTGTTCCTTCTCCTGTCCATGGGCTATCTTCATCTGTGGGATCAACTGTTCACTGAGCCTGTCGCCCTTGCAAGGAGAGAAGTAAGCAGAAATGATGTTAACTTTGTTTAGTTTTGTTTTTCTGTTGTTTTTGTCTTGTTTTTCAAGATAGTGTTTCTCTGTGTAACCCTGGCTGACCTAGAACTCACTCAATAGACCAGACTGGACTTGAACACCACTGTCCAGCATTATTTATCTTTTTATTTATATTTATGTGCATTAGTGTTTTGCCACATGTATGTTTGTGTGAAGGTGTGGGATCCCTGGAGCTGGAGTTACAGACAGATGTGGGTGATGGTAATTGAACCCACATCCTCTTAACAGCTGAACCATCTCTCCAGCCCCATTTTCTTTTGGGAAGAGGAAAGGGTTTATTTGGTTTACACTTCCATATTGCGGCTCATCACTGAAGGAAGTCAAGACAGGAACTTTTTTTTTCTTAATTCTTTAAAAAATAGACTCCATAAATTCTACTCACTATTTGTCACTTCAACCCATTGGCCTAACCTGTCACTACTGGTTATCAGACTAGGAAATGTCATCTCCAGATGAACAGATATGGGCCCAATTTTGATACACAGACAGCCCAGTGATCTCTACATTCTTGTGCTCACACCTTTGCATACTTCATGTATTCATCTAATTTTAATACTCATTTTTCTCTGCTCTAATTTATGACCTCAAAAAGGAAAGGGGTAGAGTAGAACACTCAGCACAAATAAGATGCAGACCAGTAGACTGTGGGGTTGGTCAGACCTGCAGAGTCATCTGAAATTAGAACTCAAGCAAAGATGTGTCTCAAGTAATGAACAGCCTGCCACTGCTAGTATTTATCCATAGGATAAAAGCTCTGCATCAGAGGCCACAGATCCAAGAATGTGTAGCACCTGTTGTGTAAATATTTAGTGAACAAAACCTGAAGAAATAATATGGACCAGTCTTCCAAATATGAGATTCTGTCATTCTTCCAAAGGTTTATTTAAAAGAATGTTATGTATAGCCATTGACATTTCTGAAATTTAGTATTTTCAGTAATGATATTACTACTGGAGAAAGTTTCCACCCATCAAGAGCATCCTTCTCTAAGGAGTCACCATAAATGCCTTATTGTTGTTTCATGTACCTACCTACATGAGGAAGTTTCATTCCTACATTACAAATGGGAGACTAAGGCTCACCTGCTTAGTTAATAGTTCACACAGTCCAATCGCGCATAAAATCAGGATTTAACCTAAATCTGCCTCTCAAGTCAGACTTACTCAATGTACCAGTTCAAAGAACAAAGTGGCTGCTTCTCTTTAAGAGACAAAATATCAGATGGACAATAATTTTCAAATGAGAAGTAAACCTAAATGAACTCAAAATATGCTTTCTTTGTTTGGCCCAAGGAATTCTTCTTTCGTTGGTTCTCAAGAAAGAGTCCTTGTGTCTAGATCAGAACAGAATCATATTCTTCTTAGCCTTAGCCTTGAAAACAAAAGCTAGCAAGGGAATATGCCAGTGGCCATATCAGAGAAGCAGCAGGTGGCAATTGAACTTCAGGAGTTCCGTCCTCCAGGAAGCAAGACACTGATGGGTGAATATTGGATAGGCAAGGCCCCAAGGCTTCAACTCCATAATGTCTCTTGCTATTGTTGTACCTTTACATGTTTGCCACTGCCATATTTTTCTCTGGTATCTGGCATGGTGTGCATGGATGTGGGAGATCCTCACTGCCTCTAATGCAGTGTGATTATCTCATGGAAATATCCCATTCTACTGAGCATTTTTATCTGTGGACTTTTATGAAGACAATTTCCTCTTAAGCTGTACTATTTAATTGAAGTAATGATTTTATACAATAATAGTGTTAGTTTAAATGGAACTTTGATGATTAAGGGTTTTTAACAATGATACTAAAGGGTTATTATAGAGATTTGTTTAGTAGGAAAATTAATATAGGTAAAAGTAGGATATAGTGTTGCCCTAGGCCCTGATAAAGCAGGTGCTACAGAGGATATCACATAGCTAGGATTTATGAGTTTCTCTTGAGGAGCTATATAGAATATTGCTTAGGTTAATGATTAATGAAAACAACTGAGTCCCAGAAGCTAGGCTAGCTCAAGTTCTTTAAATCTTGTTTTTTGTGTTTTTTTTTTTTTTGTTTTGTTTTGTTTTGTTTTGTTTTATTCCGAGACAGGGTTTCTCTGTGTAGCTTTGCGCCTTTCCTGGAACTCACTTGGTAGCCCAGGCTGGCCTCGAACTCACAGAGATCCGCCTGGCTCTGCCTCCCGAGTGCTGGGATTAAAGGTGTGCACCACCACCTCCCGGCCTTTTAATCTTAATGTTGGGAGATGTGTTCACAAGTTTCAGTTTGCATCATTACTAAACAAAGCTTTAAATAATGACTTAAAGTTAGGTTAAGGTTAGGTTAAGATGTTTTTTGTTAATGGCTTTGAGATAGAAAATTTGGGGGAACAATTTAAAGTTTAAAAGGGCATACTTTTAACAGTTGAACAAGGGACTACTTGAGGTCAGGGAACAAAAACAATGGCAGCCTGTTGCTGGCTGATGTGCCTTTCCTGCTAGGATGGGTTGATGATCAAAGGTGATAATTTCTGCCCTCAGCTTCCTGATATGATTTTTTAAAAAAAAAAAATTGTTGATGGGTGAGGATTTAATGTAGAAATGACTGTTTTTCATATATAGTAGTTTAGATTTGTGATTCTTTAAAGATTTTTTGTAAGATTACCATTTGAGATAAATAATAAAGTGATTGTTCCTTTCCTTGAAATCACAAAATACAGCCTGTCAGTAAAAGGACTGGCTGAGAAAAATACCTTGCTTGTTTACACACTGTTAATCTACAAGTTGCTTGGATGTGAATGTATGTGGATTCTTGGTGATAATTTGTTTTTCACCTGTAATATGTAACATGTTTAATCATGTAAAGGAAATGAGAAACATGATGTTTTTTATTTGTATTCATTGTAATCATTCACTTAAAAAACAGAATGTAACCACATTGTAATTTTTATATTTTTTGAAAGATTTTGCTGAGGTATATAAGCTGTAAGAAAAAAAAATAAGAGAGAAGGAAGACATAAGGAAGTGGTGGAGAAGGAAGTCATCAGGAAACACAGAAGGGAAATATCAGGGTAGAAGAACAGAACAAAAAAGAATAGATAGAACAAGTAATAAAAAGAGGAATAAAACGAAGCTTTGGCCCTCAGGAAAGTCCTTGTGTCTGATAGTCTGTCCAGTAGTTCACCTGCTCTGCATCTCCTCTTCAGTTTCTCTGGCCTGCTAAAGGTTTGCCATTGATCAGCACCCTGGGTGAGACCCTGACTTCTTGGAGATGTGTGTGTGTGTGTGTGTGTGTGTGTGTGTGTGTGTGTGTGTGTGTGTGTGTTTCCCTTTTTCATCAGCCCCAGAGAATTAAATTTTACTCCCTCAGATAGAAAAGTCAATTGCATGATTAGTCTGCCAAGTCCATGGCTCGCCTTCAATTCCTGAGCCGCTGGGGACTGATTCTTATAGCAGCAGGAAAAGATAGCGGAAGGTGTGGGACCAGAGGAAGTTGCTCACTTTAACATCAGAACATGAGTTAGTGGGGAGAGTAAGATGAACATCTGTAGCTTTGGTGGAAGAATAAATAAGAGAAGCATCAGTGACCTAAAGTCTTACAGCAAAAAAGAAAACAGAGAGAGCCTGAACAACAGGGACCTGGTTGGGCCTTTCTCAAATGGAATGCTCACCGCCTCTCCTGGGCAGCAGGAGAGCTGCTGATCATTGTCCATGTGACAGTCAGGAAGTTCTGGCAACATGCTTGAAAACCAACATCTTCAGCACCTGCACATTCATCGGATATGCAGATTCCCAGTCCTATGCCGAGCCTAAGGAATCAGAAATTATGAGGATGGGACCCAGCACTCTGCAATTCTACAGGTCTCCAAGCGAGTGTAACGCATTACTAAATCCCCAAACTGCTGCACTGGAGAAGGAATTTGGTTCATTACAGCGTTTGCCTCAAGAGCCAGTATTCCCCTGACAAAAGGTGAAAACAAAAACAAGTTGATTAGAAAGTAACTGTGCTGGGAAAGCTAGAGATAACAATTCGGTTCTTCAATTTGCAGCAACAGAAAATGTCACAAAACTAAGCCATAGAAGGATCAGGAGCCCGTGCTCTCCTAACAACATCTATCGTCAGTGCGAATTGCTGGACAACCCACAGTCATTTGCTGGTGGTCAGACTGCTGAATCAGCTAAGAATATTCGCTTTAAGAATTAGAAAAATAGGCGGGGCGGTGTTGGCAGCGCACGCCTTTAATTCCAGCACTCGGGAGGCAGAGGGAGGTGGATCTCTGTGAGTTCGAGGCCTGCCTGGTCTACAGAGTGAGTTCCAGGACAGGCACCAAAATTATGCAGAGAACTCGTCTCGAAAAACCAATAAAAAAAAAAAATTAGAAAAATAGTATTTAAAATTAACAATCAATTAGGCTGAAAACAACATATGCGTAAGATAACCACATATTCGTTACAATCAGGCACATAAAAAACTAAAAATGATTGAGACCTGCTTATCAGTGAAAAAGGAGCTGATGTCCTCAAATAAAAGGCTTATTTTTCAAAAATGCATGACAAGTCATGCTGTCTTTAATCTACAGATACATTGGCATTGTAAATAACTGGATAAAATAATGTACAGTGTCATGACCCCAAGTCCACCTAAAACCAAAAATGTTTTATATTTTAGGTTTCAATACATATTTTTAATCGTTTGTGATGAGACCTTTTTTGTGGACTACACTGGCCACAAACACCTGAAGGAGAGGATTATAGGTGGGTACTACCTCACCCAGCAGCAACGCACTTACTTTTCAAGTTTAGAGGTCTCATAACAATAACCAATTTCCTTATCATCAGACATACTTCCCATATTTTCCCTCTCTTTAAACATCGAGTACAGGAAAACAAGAAGAACTGGCGCTGAAGGCCTTTGACAGCCAGCAGACCGCAATCCCGTGGGTGGAATGAAGCAAGGAGCTAATGTGTGACTAAGAGCAGGCTGTCTGCTACAGATCGATACACAAACACCCGTGGGCTTGGAGGGAGGCCAGCATCCTGCAAGAGAGGCTGGGCACATGAGTCTCAGGGGTACACCCAGAGCAGGGCAAGGAGAAGCAGTCCTGGCAGTGTGGCGGGACGGAAGACAGTTCTCATCCTTAAGTACTTAGAGCAGTCTTTATGAAGACAATAATAACCCAAAGAAAATACAGTATACAGATACTTGTGCAGTGAATCCCTTTGATTTAGTTCATGGTGTTTCCTCTTCAACCTCGCTATACTCAGACACACCTAATTATATCACCATATGCTTTGAAAAGAACATTTTCCACTGCATTTAAACAAGCATATGGTGGAATATCATTCAGTTTTTTCTGTTAAATGAAGTACAGAAGAATTAAAGCAGACTATAATACTTCCAATATATAAGGAGCTTGAAGATTTTTATATATAACACCAGAATTGGTGGATTAATAATTGCCTTGACATATTTCTGCATGTTTGATTAATTAAACAGTGTCTTGAGACTATGTCATTTTATATCAAGATTTGAGTGTACATGGGTTAATTTGGTAATGGATATAATTTTAATTGGATTTGAAATTGGGGCATATCTCTCTCAGGATCTTTACTGGTCAGGGTAGTCAAAAGTATTAATTAACGCACTTCAGAACACTAACTTATTTTCTCAATGTCTTGCAATTCTTCTGAGTTCACAGATCCACAAAAGTTTCCCACCCTCATGCTAACTTATGTCATGCATTTGTGGTGTTTTAAAAAAATCAAATATAAAATTACGGAGAGAGCTTTAAGAAATGTCACATGCCTTCTGTTGGTGACTTTTAAACTAGTTTATTAAAATATACATGCAGGATTCAGGAAATTTTAATTTTGTGCTTTTTAGATATATTGGTCCACTTTCTTTACTCTAGTAGAGAAGGAACATGGGCTCATAAATTCAAGGAAATTACTCTGCCTTTGAGCTACTTCCCTAGGCCTTGTGTTTTGTTTTATTTTTTTTAGACAGGACATCTATACGAAGCTCAGGCTGGCCACAACTCTTTAGATGAAGCAGACGGCTCTCAAACCCACAGTTTCCTTGTCTCAGCATCCCAAGTGACAAGAGTACATCTGGGTGCCACCAGATCAGCTTTCTGGATGATACAAACATACTGGTCAGATGACCAGTTGAAGCCATTTAAACAAAGATGTGCATCAATTGAGAAGCATGGGTGTCAAGGGGATTAACTGTGGCTCCTCCCTTTAGCATTTGTGCAGCTCTGGCCAAGTGGACCTGCTTATGGGTTTGGTGCCATCTTCATAAGACAGTGCTACACTAGAGCGGTGTCGTGGTCCCCTGAAGCCTGGGTCTGTGAAACCCAGTCCTCCAAGTGTGCACGAAGAAAGAGCTTGTGTCCATTTGCTGGTTTTCTTGTATCTATTGAGATACCAGCGGTTATCCAAAAACACCACTGCAAGTGATTGCACATCCTTCCTTTCTTCAACATAAAGCAGTAGATTTGTTTGGTTTTGGAGGGTTTGACACATTAAAATTTTATTCTTTAACCATTTCACATGCATATATAATTTGATCATATTCCCCCATTATCCTTTCTTTCCACATTCCTCTTCACGTCAACCCCTTCTTCCCAAGAAGACTCCCCACCCCATAACTCTCTAATGCATGTCATGTGGATCCCAATATAAGCCCAGAGTCCTTTTAAAAATACATACATCCTCCAGGAATCGCTTCCATGATACTTCTATACAAAAGACCATTGGTGTACATACAACCTTCCCATCATTAGTCCCGAGCCGTCAGAAGAAAGCACAGTCAAGGAGTTTGCACTTTTTCCTCTCTTGTTTCCTTGCTGTCTTGAGAGTCAGAGAGGGCAAACCTTTGGGAGTTCTTGGTGCGACCTATAAAGCAGTACATGATTTGACCAACTTCCGTCTTCCTAGCTCCGTCATTGGCTAGCAACGCAGCTTCCCTCGTCGTTCACACTCCAGATAGAGTGGCGTCTTCACTCTGATTCAAGGTCGTGGCACCTGAGATTCCTGTCCAGGACATGTGCTTTGTTATGCAGACAGACTCTAAGGCTTTGCTGCTCTGGACACAGCATTGTTCCACGTGCTGCACAAACCCATGATACTCTTGACAGCAAGCTTCACTTTCTTACAGTAAATTTCAGTTACCCCCCAGGCTGGCTCAAGTTTCTCTATGAGGAACTCTAAAGGGTGTGACCCATTCCTTCGCGTTCCTACTTTCCGTCTTCCGTTTACTCATAATGTCATGTGGGTGATACACCTCCACAATGCAGGGTTTTTTTTTAAACCTTTGGCTTATTAATTCCATCATTCAACTTCAATTACAAAAAGTAGAAATCCATTCTAGCTGATTTGTAAGACAATATAGAGGTAATTTTTAAACCCAGATCTGACAAGATGGTAGAGGTAACCAGCCCCGTGGGGTTCCTCAGAACCACTACAAGGAGCCTGAGAGACCTGTGGAGGCTTCATGGAGAGACATGAGCCTGTAGAGCGCGAAGTATCCCTGAAACAACTGAAAAGAGGCAGATCTTAGGAGAAGATGCTTTTAAAACATGCGTTCATGGAACTGGAGGTGGGGGAAGATAGCAGAATGAAGCGGCACACGGCACAGTGGAGAGAAGCAGAACCAGAGATGTGGTGGCAACCGAGACAAGTGTGGACGTGCGGGAGCATGGCCACCGTGGACAAAGGAGCATGTGGCCTCCGCTCAGGGCTGGTTCTCAGGCTGCCAGGAGGCTCTGACCACCACCCACTAGGCCCGTGAAAGAACCTGGGCCGGGCTTGTGGCATGGAGCCACGCTGCTGCTGCTTCTGTGCATGCTGCTCTCCCTTCTGCAGGGAGGGAAGTGTGGTGCCATGGTGCTGCCAGCAGGCTGCAAACAAGGTGGTCGTGCCAAACAGGTTACCCATCCGTGCGATCACCCTGCCCTCACCCCCCGCCCCCGAGAAACAAGAATATATCCGAATATATCCAAGACGAAGAATGGTTCATTTTTCTGGATTATGCCACCAGAGGGCATGTTGAGGTCTATGGTCCATGCTGTCAGGAACCAGGATGATGTCTGTGATCTGTGCCGTCACCAGAAACTATGTGGAAGCCCATGCTGCCAATGGCTACTGTGGCCTTATAGTTCAGAGAGTCGGTCCATTATCACCAGGTGAGACGTGAAGGCATGCAGGAGGACATGGTGCTGGAGTAGTAGCTGAGAGTTCTACATCTTGCGGGCAACAGGAAGTTCACTGAGACACGGGAGGCATCCTGAGCATAGGAAAACTCAAAGCCTGCCTCCACA
This sequence comes from Peromyscus leucopus, assembly GCF_004664715.2. Taxonomy (NCBI): domain Eukaryota; kingdom Metazoa; phylum Chordata; class Mammalia; order Rodentia; family Cricetidae; genus Peromyscus; species Peromyscus leucopus. The sequence goes on along the minus strand of NC_051072.1, from coordinate 66,867,856 downwards.
GCAACACACTTCCTCCAAGAAAGCCACATCTCCTAACAGTGCCACTCCCTATAAGGTTATGGGGACCAATTATATTCAAACTACCACAGCCGTCTTTACAACCTGCTGTACAATGTCTGACATCTAGTCCTCAACACAAATACTCTGAATTGTGTAGCAATATTCATGACTACCACATCTTGGAGGCTTTCTATGCTAGCCACTTAAGTATATTGTCATTAAACCTAATTTACAAAGTAGGAGTGGTAGTCTCGGTTGTGTTCTACTGAAATTAATATACTGACACACCCTAACCCTTAACTTCTGACTACCTGGAGATAGACCCTTCTGTGGTCATTGAAGCAAAATAAGGTCATACAGTGTTCTTTGAAAGGGGGACGTTAAACCACAGACACGTGTTGAGGAAGGACAGTGTGAAGATATGAGATGACTGTCTAAAAGGTTAAGAGAGAACCTTAGAAAAAAAATCAATTCACACCTTCATCCCAGACTTCCAACAGCAGAATTGAGAGGAAAATCAGTTTCTACTTTTTTATTATGTGTATGGGTGTTCTCTGTGTGAAGCTGTGCACACATAAGGGCGATTTCCCATGGAGGCCAGAAGAGGGCTTGGGGTCCCCTGGAGCTGGCGTTGCTGGCAGTTGTGAGCTGCCTGAGTTGGGTACCGGGAACCCAATTCCAGTTCCCTGGAAGTTCACTATACACTCCTGATCCGTAAGCCATGCCCCCTACCCCAGTTTTCATTTTTAAGCCTCTGAGTCTATCACACTTGTTGAGACACCTGGCAGACTAAAGATGCAGATAGTTTTGCCATAGTGCTGAGCTCCATTGTGTTCACTATACCCAAATGGCATGGCTGCCTCATAGGCTTACAGTAGATTTGTGTTGTTTTCCTAGGTCTGTACCCCTTTACTTTATTCTAATAACAGTACTGTGCTCTTCCTTCCTATGGGCTTCTAGTCCATGGAGTGTTGATAGTATGCCAAAGTATGGCACATAAAGGGTAAACACATCATCAGTACTGTGGCAATACTTCTTTTGGCTCAGGAGAAACTTGTACTTACCAATCAGCCTCTCTCTTAGGACCTGAAAACTGAGTGGCATCACACAGTACAGAAAGAATTGGGAGTTGAGGATCTTCAAGTTTAGTATTCTGAAAAGATTATTCAGGAATTTTCAACCACAGCAAATCTTTAGAGGAACCCTTGTTGTTTGTTGTTTTTTACTCTTGGGGGGGGGTCCACCACACAGTTCCCAAATAAATCACACATGGAGGCTTATTCTTAATTATAAATGCTTGGCCTTAGCTTGGCTTGTTGCAAGCCAGTTTTCCTTAGCTTAAATTGGTCCCTATATTTTGCCTCTGGGATTTTACCTTTCTCTATTTCTGTATACCTTTTCTTTTCTTCTTATTCTGTGTCTGGCTGTATAGCTGGGTGATTGACCCCTGGAGTCCTCCTCCTTCTATATATTCTCTCTACCTGACAGCCCTGCCTATCCTTTCTCCTGCCTCAATATTGACTATTCAGCTCTTTATTAGATCATCAGGTGTTTTACATAGGCACAGTAACAAAACTTCACAGAGTCAAACAAATGCAACATAAACAATAGTAACACACCTTAAAATAATATTCTACAACATTCCCTTTTGTTTTAAATAAAAAAGATTTTAACTTTAACATAGTAAAACTATACACAACAAAACAGTTATCAAGTAATAATTAATTTACAATATTCAGTCCATTTGTAGTTAGCATATTCAGAGAAAATAATGCATTATCTATCGTATTTTAGTGAACCCAAAGTTTTACACCTAACTTACTTTCTATATTAACTAAGGAAAACTATAACTTTAATTATCTAGTCTTCAACTCCACCAAAGACTCAGAAGGATATAATATTACCTAACAACAGAGACATTTGGCTGCCTGGACAGTCACTCAAAGTTCCTCTGCAATATTGGGGTATCCATCTTCAGCCTACAAGCCCATAGTACTTGGCAGACTTTTCAATGAAGCAGCAAATGTGAAAGACTATTCCACCCATATTGAAAAGTTTGTCAGTCACTTTCCTCTGTGTATTGAAGAATGTCTGGCAGTTTTTTTCTGTGAAGCAGGAACCCTAAAGGATCACCCTAACTTGTTTTGGCAAAGTTCCTCCTGTAGGTCTTGTATGTCAAGTTTATACAACATACTGTTAATCAGTCCAGGCAAGAACAGTTTCTTGCCCAAACAGCTAGCCTTGCCAAATTGAAAGCAAACTCCATATGTAGTTTCTTTGATCATCTCTGAAGTAAATTGGTGCTGCCAGGAACAGATGTGTTTCATTGTCATGAAAAGCCCTAAGTTAACAAAGACATTTTAAATGCCATATTCTGTAGGTATTTGAAAGGTACAAAGACAATCTGTCTATCTAAAATATGTCTCCATATGATCTGGAAAGTATATCTAATATATCTACAAATTTGATTGTTATGAATGACTAACCACTAACCTATGTTTCCTGATTACCCTATACAGTTTATAATAATAGCTTTCAAAAACTAAAATTTTACTTAGCATTTTTAAATAAACTGCATAGGTACAATATCTCAAACAAAAATAGAAACATACATACAACATGTAACAAAAATTATCTTAAATTTATGTGTGTGTGTGTGTGTGTATGTGTGTGTATATATATATCATTTAAACAAGAGTAGAAACACATATACAGTGTAACAACGTTATTAATATGAATAACTTTAAATGTGTATTAATATATTATATTTCCCTAAATGATAACAAACATCCATAACCAACCAAATAACCAAAGGCTCCCACACCCCTTTTGGGAATGTGGACATTATGTTTCCAAACTGCTTCCTGTTGTCTGTGGATGAAGTATCTTTAGGGTCTCAGAGAGAAAATTTTGAGAAAATGACCAAGTCCTGGGAAGACCAGAAGTAATCTTTGCTGATAGATATCACCTGTGAAGTTTTAGGAGGTCTCACCTGATCAAACCTGATCCATGTTAACCCTGGAGGAATCCACTGCCTCTCATCTCCTGTGGAAATAAAACTCCAAAGCATTTTTTTATTTCCACTTGACAAATATTTTTTTGACTTTTTAAAAGTTAAGGCATTACTGAAGTATATAGACTGATTTATTTCAACAGTCCCTCTTTCAATTCCAGGACTCTTTGCAGCTGTCCTTTGCTTTTCAACCATCAAAAAATTCAAATCAACACAATAACATACCAATCCAGACTTCCTGTGTATTTCTCATCTTATGTGGCTTTTTTCTTTTATATTACTTTTACTCTCTCTTTAAAGTCTTTATTGTTGTTTATAAACTATTTTTTTCTTTCCATGACTGTTCATAGCCTTTTTCTTTCTTTCTTAAGCCTACACACATTATTAAACACATTGTAACCTGTTTAGAAGTTTTTCCATCTGGACCACTTTTACTGAATATCTTTTAGTCTTTTTGACTGCTTGAACAAACTTTAAACTGCTAACCTACACCTGGATCCTCCACATGTGGCTGTCACCTGGCTCCTCTTGCTTCTTGGGTTGTGAAAACCAAGCATGAAACTCATAGTTGGTCGAAGGTTTGTCTGACCAGGAACTGCATTCACCCTTCCTAGAGCTCTTGAATACCGATGCTTGCACTGTCGCAGGCATTTTTACTTTTTTTTTTTTTTTTTTTTTTTTTATTCCTACTTAATGTACTGGCTGCTCAAGGACTTAACAGCAGGCAGAAACTCTTAAGGAGCCATATCCTCTTCCTTTTTTTTTTTTTTTTAAGTTTTCTCAGGCACTATGGAAATGTGTGCCCCGTATTGGGTGCCAAAATGTTGTTGGTTGTTATTTACTCTTTTGGAGAACTCACCACCCAGCTCCCAAATAAGTCACACATAGAGGCTTAATCTTAATTATAAGTGCTCAACCTTAGCTTGGTTTGTAGCTCCAGCTTTTCTTAACTTAAATTATCCCATCTATCTTTTGCCTTTGGGCTTTTATCTTTCTCTATTTCTGTATACCTTTCATTATTTCTTACTTTGTAGCTTGCTGCATAGTTGGGTGACTGGCCCCCAAAGGCCTCCTCCTTCTTTCATTCCCAGATCTCTCCTTCTATATATTCTCTCTCTATGTCAGCCCCACCTATCCTTTCTCCTGCCTGCTATTGGCCATTCAGCTCTTTATTAGACCATCAGGTGCTTTAGGCAGGCACAGTAACACAGCTTCACAGCACTTAAACAAATGTAACATAAATAAAAGTAACATACCTTAAAATAATATTCTATAAAAAACCTTGACCATTGAACCTCCAAAGATCATGAATATTCAGCCTTTTTTCTGCTTCTGAACATGTAGAATACAATCTTAGTTAATTTTTTCTGGTCAAAATTCAATAGAGATAACCTTTGTTCCTTGAAGCACAAAACACCTCAGGGGTGGATATATTACATATACTCATGATTTTCCCTTGATAGTCTCTAAAGGGCAAAACAGGAGGGGGTGGAAATGTTTTGTAAAATGGAATTCTCTATCACAACTACCCAGTGTAGGCAGGTGAAGAAAAAAATGTCAAAGAACAGATGCTAATGTGGAAACCAACTTTTGCAGCACACCATATAGAACTTACAAGGGAAACCAGGAGCATCAAAAAACAAGACATGGGAAGTGAGAAGAGCAGACATACAGAATTCACTCAGTGGTTGATTTGGATCTTTGGTGTGCTATAAAACATGATTGACATGGACCTGGAGAACCAACTGGGTCAGTTTTGCAAGAATGCTTTGGCCCTGCTGAATATAAGTTTCCAAACCAGATGGCTTCTAGAGAGAATCTATATTGTTACTATGTGATTTAGCATGACCTGGAAAAAGAACTTTTTTAATCACTTTCAATAGCAGTATTTCTCACATCCCTGCTATTTGTTTACTAAAATCAACCCCACCCTGAAAGTCTCCATTCTGTATTATTATTCAGATCACCAGCAAATGGTTGAAACCAAGTTCTTACAAAGTGTATATAGTCTCAAATTCTCCTCTTAGTCACAATTTCAGAATCAATCTCAAATTCTCCTCTTAGTCACAATTTCAGAATCAATCTCAAATTCTCCTCTTAGTCACAATTTCAGAATCAACCAATAAGGCAGCTACATTAAATTTAACTTAATTCTTTTTGGTTTTTATTTACTGTATCATTTGGCCCTCTATCATAGAAAATAAATTTTACTAACCTTTTCTCTAATCTGGGAGATTTTTATCTTGTAGTCCTGTTTTTCTTTATCTGTTAAAGAACTGATACAACACTTTGTAAGTCATCATCTAAACTGACCTGAGTGTATTAGGTCACCCTTAGATCCCAGGTCCGATCACCCATCCGGGTCATTAACTCATGGAATCAACAGAGAAGCCTTATAAAGGTGTCCAATACCTAAGAAAATATGCATGTGTTCCTATGGCCAGCCACAAAGCTAACACTTACTTCTCCCAACTAAGTTCTCTTTTCTACTCGCCTTCTGTTCTTCCACTCTCTGTTACCTCCTCTGTCTCTGTTTTTGGTTTTGTTGTTATTGCTGCTGCTGTTGTTGTTTGTTTTCATTTGTTTGCTGTTTAGTATTTTTGAGACAGTATTCCTCAGGAGCCCTGGAGTATTCCTATGTAGAACTTGATCCTGTGCCTTCAACCCCTCATTAGTCACTGTCATTGTAACTGTGTCAAAATACCTGGTGGTTTAGGGAGAGAGGGGTTGATTCTGGCCTTGGGGTGTAAAGGAATGTATTTTTACATTGGAGGGGAAGATGAAGGTGCAGCATCTGGAAGCCCGCTGGTCTCATTGCATCTGCAATCAGGAAGCAAAGAACATGAACAGTAACAGGGCTGGGCTGTAAAATCAAGGCCTGGGCTCACAGTGACCCAATTCCTCCAGTAAAGCTGTGCCTCTTACAGGTTCCCAACCTTCCCAAACATCTCCACCAGCCGGGAACCAAGAGTCCGCGCATATGAGACCATTCGACACTAAAGCAGAACAAACCCCAGCAGCCTCATGAAGCACACGGAGGACGCTTTTTCTCACAGGCGCAGCAGCTTTCCTTTTGACACCTTCTTCTGCAGCATTTCTCTGAGTCAGCAGAATCTTCACCCACTTTTACTTATATGAGTAAATCACATGAATTTGCTAAGAATTTTCTCCTCACCAGGCAGTGATTTTTGTCACCTGGCTTTCTTCCAGGACTTGTACCACAACATCGCTGACCAGATCAGTTTTTCAGAATATTCAAAGAAACATTAAGACATTTATTTTTAATGACTACAGCCATTCCTAGATGCTACACAAGAAAAGTATTTCTTCACATGTAACCAACATCAGTTTTACAAGGAAGGAATGCATGAGATAAGCCAGAATGTCATATGCCCAAAGCTATACCTAGCAACACAGGCCAGGGTACATGCCTGCATCTGTGTGAGGCAGGGGGATGGTTTACTCGTCACACTATTTTATTCTTATAAAATGTTACATTCTTTCACGAACTTCACAGTTTATTAAAGAATTGGTAGTAACTCCCAAATTGCCTTACATAAAAGCCAGATTTTAATACAAAGAAGTAAAAACAATATTCCCACTGAGTTAATTGAAAGCATCCATTCACATTATTTTTAGCATGGCCATAGCATTTCTGGCTTGTGTCCCAATGGCTTTATAAAATTAAATAGTTCTATAAGCCTTCATACTCTAACAGCTTGCTAAAATACAGAAACCTAAATATACTTCTTCATCACTCATTTGGTTAGTTAGGAAATTCCTGGATGAAAAAAAAGTATATGTTTTTAAGACAAAATGAATCTGCTTTGAAACTCTGGTTACAAACATGGAATGCCACTCAGAGGCAGCCCTTCTCCACTGCGCATTGGAATCACCTGGGAGTTGTCACAACCCTACTGCCCACACTGTCGCAGAAAAATGAACAAGAGTTCTGTGTTTAAGCCCCAGACATCAGTACTTGTAAAGGTCTCAAGCGATTCCAATGTATGTTTGAAGCTGAGAACAATTGCTCCACAGTATACCTGCCATCTCTGGCAGAAAGAGCAGACAGGAAGACGTTTAAGAACGTGCAGACGGAAGCACTTGATTCACTATTATTTAGTTCAGAGAGAAGAGCTGGAAAGCACCAAAACTGGAGAAAAGAGTCATTCTAGAAATAATTATTGACCTGATTTGACATCATGGTGCATATTGCAAGGGAGGCCAGGCCCACATGTCACAAAGAATATCTCCAAAGGGAACTGCCGTTCTGCTGGCTCAGGTGGGGTCTTCCCATTCTCTTTCATTTTGCACTAAAACATCAATTCTATGTTCAGAGCATCTATACAGCTCGTGAAAGATGAGAGGTACAGCTTTGTGCTCAGTATAGAAAAAGAAATACTTTTAATAATATTTTAATTATATCCTTTTAGCACGTACATTATATTTACAAGTGTTGATTTTCCATTTATGAAAGAGAAGCATACTTTATCCTAAGATAAGAGCAATTATTTTAAATAAATCTTTTAAAATATATCAAGTAAATATACAAAAATTGAGCATTGGATTTTTTTTAATTTTATAATTTGATTTAATATTTAATCCATATCAGCCATGGATTCCCCTGTCCTCCCTCCTCCCCCCAGCCCACTCCCTATTCCCATCTCCTCCAGGGCAAGGTCTCCCCTGGGGATTCAGCTCAACCTGGTAGATTCAGTCCAGGCAGGTCCAGACCCCTCCTCCCAGCAAAGTGTCCCTGCATAAGCCCCAGGCTCCAAACAGCCAGCTCATGCACTGAGGACAGGTCCCGATCCATCTGCCTGGGGGCTGCCCAAACAGTTCAAGCTAATCAACTGTCTCACTTATCTAGAGGGCCTGGTCCAGTTAGGAGCTCCTCAGTTATTGGTTCATAGTTCATGTGTTTCCACTAGTTTGGCTATTTGTCCCTGTGCTTTTTCCAATCATGGTCTCAATATCTCTTGCTCATACAAATCCTCCTTTCTCACCAATTGAATTCCTGGAGCTCCACCTGGGACATGGCTGTGGATCTCTGAATCCACTTCCATCAGTCATTGGATGAGAGTTCTATCATGACAGTTAGGGTGTTTGGCCATCTGATCACGAGAGTAGGTCAGTTCGGGCTTTCTCTTGACCATTGCCAGTAGTCTATTGTGGAGGTATCTTTGTGGATTTCTGTGGACCTCTCTAGCACTTTGCTTCTTCCTATTCCCATGGGCTCTTCATTTATCATGGTCTCTTTTTCCTTGTTCTCCCTCTCTGTTCTTGATCCAGCTGGGATCTCCCACTCCCCTAAGCTCTCTTTCCCTCGAACCTTGCCCTTCATTACCCCCACTCACGTCCAGGTTGTTCATGTAGATCTCATCCATTTCTCTGTCATTGGGTGATCCCTGTGTCTTTCTCAGGGTCCTCTTTACTAGGTAGCCTCCCTGGAGTTGTGAGTAGCAGTCTAGTCATCCTTTGTTTTACATCTAGTATCCTCCTATGAGTGAGTACATGCCGTGTTTGTCTTACTGAGTCTGGGTTACCTTACTCAGGATGATTTTTTCTAGATCCATCCATTTGCCTGCAAACCTCATGGTGTCATTGTTTTTCTCTGCTGAGTAGTACACCATTGTGTATATGTACCACATTTTATTTATCCATTCTTCAGTTGAAGGGCATCTAGGTTGTTTCCAGGTTCTGGCTATTCCAAACAAGAGCACTGGATTTTAAAGCCAAACAATGGGAAATAATTGTTTGAAAACTGAGTTGCAGAAGTTGTAAAGGCTTTGGCCATAAAAGTCACATTTGCTTATCTTTAGACTCAGCTGCAGATTACATATTTATGTATAGTCTTAGGGAAAAAATAGAATACAGAGCCACACAACTAACTCTGCATAACTCGTTTCCATCAGTTTCCAGCAAAGTGCTCATTCTAGCTCTTGGCCTATGTCATGGTACCTTCGGGTTACAGGTTCAAGTGTCTGGGTTCCTTGCTGCTGTAAACAAAGCCGTTTCCAGCTCCTAGAGGTCATGGCATTCCATGGTTCATAGTTTGCTTTTCCTGCCAGCACATCCAGAGATGGATGTCACTCCTTCCTCTTCTGCATTTATGAAATCAGGTGAACAGCTTAGCCCACCTTCCCCGCCTAAGTCCTAGGCATGCAACTACTCCCTCTGAATTGAAACATCCCTCCCTGGTGGAGGAATGGAGACCATAAGACTCAGGAAGTCCCTGAAGCATGCAAGGCTAGCTCCAGAGTTATATAAGTTTCTAATCGGCAAAGCTGCCTGCAAGTTGTGAAGGGACCCCCAAGGAGAGTTTTCAGGAATCATCATCCGTGATTGGATGGGCTTTTTAGTGATGCAGTTACCTTTCAATCACCCATGCTTCTGCAGGTAAACCTTCAACCACACTCTAGCAGCAACCCAAATCAGCTCAGTGGTACTCTAAACTAGACTCCAGTGGAACTACTTCTTTGGTCTGTTGTTTATGCCCTATTAGGAGGATGAATAGATGTTCATTCTCTGCTTTCTAAAAACAAAACAAAAGAAAAGAACAATCCTTAACCTCAAGCATCCCTATGGAGCCACCATCTCCCTTTTAGTGACATATTCATCAATTCAGGAGACTAGAATATCTTTGAGGGGCTGTTTTCTACATCCCACAATCACTGACAGCTGTAAGCCTTCTTGTCTTCCTGTGGAATGGGATGTCCTAGGATTCATTATCCCAGCTCCTCCAGGGTTTGTACAGGAGTGGGAGTGGAGAGGAAGAAAAGAAATGGAAAGGACAGAGAACATGTGGTTTTAATGTACAGGACTTCAGCACAACTGGAATTGAATTTGAAGGCTGTCCCACAGTGCCACATGCTGGGAACCTCGCCTCTACTGGATCTAGTTAGAGAACCTTACTCTGGGACTGGTGCTCTAATAAAATTACTTTTCATGGAACAATCATTTTTCACAATTTTTTTCAAATACAATTTCAAATAATTATGATTTTTTTCATAATTATATTTCATGGAACAATATAATAAAAATGACTATATTTGCTTCCATGGCTGCTTTGACTGACTTACTGTGAAAGAAATTGTTCAGTGTGACATCTTGGCCTTGTTTCCATCCCTGTCAATACAAAGATTCTCAGACATTTGCGTAGTGACTGGTTAAGAACCAACCCTCTACAGAAGCCAGGAAAAAGAGCACTTTAGATATTCATCATTGTGTACAATCTTATGACTACTTATGAGTGCCGTGGCAAGAAGTGTGCTAAGCACTTTTATACGTGTGCCATGGTTGTTGTGTTATATACCAAGTATATGGAATAAATGCTACTAACCCCACTTTGCAGATGAGAACGATGAGGGAATGCGCACACAAGCACACTATTAGCAGGATGCACACCATGTGGATATTCAAATTGGGTTTCCTCACTGTCGGCAGTCTCTGTTTTCTCTCCTCCTTCTTTCTTCTATTTAGTATTAACATTTTTTTTATTTATCATATAAATGACCAAAAGCCATGGAAAGGTGTATATAGGGTATAGAATTCCTATCCCACCTCAGCTCTCTTCCTCCACATTGTTAATCTCTCATGTCATCCTAAATACATCCTATGTGCACACATTTGTATACTGTTTTTACTACACAGGGTAACATTTTAAATCTTTCTTCAACATTTTTATGTACATACGCATCTAAAATTTCTAAGCACTACACATACATGAGGGATGGGGGGAGGGAGAGAGAACTTTGTGATTAAGAATACTGGCTGTTCTTCCACAGAACCCGGATTTTATTCTCAGCACCAACATGGCAACTCACAACCATCTGTAATTCCAGTTCTAGGGCATTTAATGCTCTCTTTTGGCCTCCATGGCACCAGGCACACACATGGTGCAAGGCATACACACTGGTAAAACTCCCACACACATAAAATAATAATAATAAAATGTTTTCAAACTAAAATCTGGGGTTGGAGACATGGCTCAATGGTTAAAAGCACTAACTGCTCTTCCAAAGGTCAAAGGTTCAGTTCCCAACATCCATATGGAGGCTCACAACTACCTATAGCTCCAATTCCGGAAGATCTGATGCCCTCTCCTGGCCTCTTCAGTCTTCTGAATGCACACAATGCACACATATATATGCAATCAAAACATTCATGTGCATTAAATAAATAATATATAATAATAATAAATGAATATTCTTTTCTTTTTATTGAAAAATAGAGTTTTTTTCTCACAAATATATCCTGATTATTTCCCTCCATCTACTTCTCCAAGTTCCTCCTCATCTGTGGTATTTGAATGTAATTTGCCCCCATAATCTCATAGAGAGTGGCACTATTAGGAGGTGTGGCTTTGTTGGAGTAGGTATGGCCTTATTAGAGGAAGTGTGTCACTGTAGGGGCAGGATTTGAGGTTTCCTAGGCTCAGGATATCACCCAGTGTCTAAGTCAACTTCCTGTTGCCTGCAAGATATAGGACTCTCAGATATTTCTAAAGTATCACATCTGCCTATACGTTGCCATGCTCCCTATCATGATGATAATGGAATGAGCCTTTGAAACTGTAAGCAAGCCACCCTAATTAACTGTTTTCTTTATAAGAGCTGCCATAGTCATGGTGTCCCTTCACAGCAATAAAAACCTTAACTAAGACAGAAGTTGGTACCAGGGACTGGGATATTGTTGTGATAGGCTTGACCATGTTTTTGTTTGGAAGAATTTGGACTTGGGTACTTCAGGTTTGAAAGCAGTGGAATGCTTTAAGTGCTACTTAATGGGCCATACTAGTAGGAGCATGGAAGACAGTGGTGTTGATTGTGGTTTGATAAACTGGGGAGGGGGGGGCGCTTGCTCAAGAGGTTACAGAAGAGAATAATTTTAGTATGTTGCCTAGAGATAATTCTTGTGATATTTTGCTGAAGAAAGTGGCTGTTTTTGCCCTTGTATAAAGAGTCTGCCTGAGGCTAAAGTGAAGAATTTTGGAAAATTATGTTGAGAGAGAAAAATCTCAAAACAGCCTAGTATAATCTTCTGTTTTGTGGTTACTAGTGTTAACTTTAATAAAGACATATAATAAAAAGGAGAAATCTAAAAAAGGAAAAATATCTGAGAAGAAAAAGAGCACCAGAAAGTGGAATGGAGCTAAGTTCTATGTTCAAGGAGATAAACAGATTAAAAAATGGAACAAAGGGAATGGTGACCTCAGAGCAAGATTATACACAACTAAATTTCCAACTTGTGAAAAGAAATTAAAGAAAAGCTTAGAACTGGGTATGGTGGAGCACATTGTTGCTGAATCCTAATAGCTTCCTTGGGAAGGACGTGAGAAGGTGCAGCATCAATGACACAGACACTGGGAGTCAGTTGAAGGCAAACAGCAGACTCCTTTATTCAATAATGGGGAAGGCCTTATATACCCTCCTCCCAGCACCCAAGCTGTGTCCCAGTCTGGTAGCATTGTGTGGTTGTCCCTCATTGGCTGGGCACAATCAGGAACTCTGACAGTGCCTGTTGCTAGGCCCTCAGGCAGACTCCGGGTTGGCTTATAAGGAAGTATATTATGTGCATGCCTTGGCAACTGGTTTGAGCCAATTTCCTTAACCCTTTTGAATTTCAGAAAGCCAGGCATGCATCACCTCCTGTGGAGGGCTATGAGTCGGATGTCTAAGAGCCATTAACACCTTAGTGGCCACCCATTGTTGCTGGATGTGCTGTAAAAGACACGTAAAAAAGGAGAAAGTTTACAAGCACCACCCCGCCAATCAAAACATAAGTGAAAATCCAGGAGGGATCAATAAGCCTTTTTATATCATGCCAAACTTTTTTCAAAAAATAAAGAGTCAAAAGCCATAACCTCTGCCCTTGTCTGATTTAATTGGAAATTTTCATGTGTTAGCTGTAATTAATAATATAGAAACTTAGCTGACCATGGGCTCTTAATATATTTAGCTAGCTCCCAGCCTGCTAAACTAATGTTCCTCATCTCAAAAGGCATCAAACAAAATAAAGAAAAACAAGGGTCCACAAGTCTTCAGCCTTTAGAAGGGCAACAAGAGCAAGAAAGGGAAGTATATACATTACCCATCCTGGGTGATTTTCTCCTTGGTAGAAACAGCCTAATCTGTAGCCAGGTGCACATCTCCTGCTGGGACCCATATTGGCACAGTGGCACTCTGAGGAAAAACACAAGCATACCCTCTCCCACAGGTTAGCAGGAGGACTGGTGGCTGCCATTGGAGGGAGATAGGATCTCCCCACCTCACTAGGGGCAGGGGTGTGTTCTTTTGAAGAGATGCCCAGTGCTTGCAGGTGGGGCTGAGCTCCTTATCATCAAAACTGAGAAAGTTCATATGGAAAAGGACCTCTGTTAAGACCAGAAGAGGGAGGATCTCTCCTAACCTCTAGTGATAATCCTCATCAATAGCTCCTTAAGAGCTCTGTTGGTCCTCTCCATAATGGCTTGTCCCTACAGATTGTAGTTGATACCAGTAGTATGGGAAATCTTCCAGGACCCCAGAAAGTCACTGAATTGTTGAGAGGCATAGGCAGGGCCATTGTCAGTCTTAAGTGCCCAAGGTACTCCCATTACTACCATGGCTGACTTAAGGGCCATGATAACATTGATGGCCTTCTCCCCAGAATGGGCGAGGGCATAAACAAAGGAGGAACAGATATCTATTATCACATGAATATATTTAAGATTGCCAAAGGGAGAATTATATGTGACATCCATCTGCCAGATGGTGTTAGGCAACAAGCCTTAGTGATTAACCCCTGTATGTTGAAGCAGTCCTAAGGGGGCAAGGGGAGCACAAGTGGCACATGACTGGGACAAATGTTTACGTTGGGAAACCAGTAATTCTGGAAGAAGTCTGTGGAGACAGATGGAACTGCTGGCGAAGAGTCATGGCTTGCTCTAAGAGATCCATACTGAATGCTAATATGATGGTGTCTATGACCTTGTTTCCTCAAGTCAATATTCCAGGTAATTTGGAATGAGATCTAATGTATGACAGGTACCAAGACTCAGTCCTCTGATTTAGAACATCTTATATGAGCACCATGGTGCTGGTGATGGGCATCAGTGAGTCTTTGAGTGGAGAAAAGCCAGCACATGAATTGCCTGTACAGCATACTGGCTGTCAGAAAAAATATTAATGGGCTCGCTCTGGCACTTCACTAGAATCTTGAGGAGGGCCAATAGTTCACCCGATTGAACAGACCAGGGTTATGGATAAACCATATGTAACATCTTTGGAGAAAGGATGCTGGATAAGAACACCATATCTGTGTTGATTGGAATCTGAAAAGGCCTGGGTAGTGTGAGGAATGGGTGTGGAGGAGAGTGGCATGGGGCTGTATCTGAATTGGAAGTGTGAGTTCTGCTAAAATCTTGGTTTTTGGCAAATGATTGTCAATAGTTCCTGAGAACCTGCAACCATTTCCTGGAACAAGATAGAATCTGCCCAGAGGGACTGGGTATTCTTTAAAGACAAGGAGAAGACAAGCTTATCTGGCTCTTGTCCATATGTTCTCCATGCCAGTATCTGAGGCTTAAGGCCGAGTTGGAAGGCCTGGTCAAACTTAGAGGTGACCTTGTGCAGGTCAGAATGTGCTTGATGTATCCATAGAAGGGGCCCAGATTGCTATAACACTCCCAAAATCCCCTGGGTGTCCAGAAGACCATTGCCAATAAGGGTCTTTGGGGATCATGATGTTACAGGCTGGAGGTGGCTAGAATGGCCAAAACCTTTTGTAGCAAATCTTTAACTTCTCAGGTAAGTCTAAAAGGTGGAAGGACGGGTGAGGCCTTCCAACAATGAAAAGAGGTGTCTCATCTCTTGGTCATGGATGGGTAAGAAATGTTTAAGCCAATTAACTGTGCCACATAATTGCTGTAAATCTGAGAGTGAGTACAATTCCTTCATTCCCAAAGAGGGAAGACCTCCTTATCAATGGAAAATCCTAAAAGTTAAAGGGGGGTACCATGTGGACCTTATCTGTAGCCACAATCAGATGTAACAATGCAAGATCTTCTAATACTCCCTTGGCAGTCTTTTGCAGGTAGGCTGTATCTGGGTATGCCAAGAGGAGATCATCCATATAATGTATCAAAAGAACATCCCTGGGGACACTGACCAAAGCTTGAGGAACATATAACTGGCTAATAGTGGAGCTATTCTTCATTCCTTGGGGTAAAACGGTCTGTTGATCTCTTAGCTGGTTTATGCATATTATGTCCCAACACAGAAAAGGCAAAATGATCTTGACCCTGTGGCATCAGGGAAATTTGAAAAAAGTAATCCTTAATATCTAAAACTAATACATAATAAGATGGAGGGATAGCACTAAGGTTGGGGAGACCTGGCTGTGCAGAACCCGTTTTTTCCATTAGAACAATAACTACACAAAGGTGCTGCATGAGGCGGCAGCATTCTGATTTCTTGGGGATAACAAATATGGAGGTGTCATGTTTACTTGTGGATGGTTCTATGTGTCCCATCTTTAGCTGTTCTGTGACTAAGTCCTTCAGGATTGATAGCTTGAATTCAATTTTAGGCCACTGTTCCACCCATACTTCTTGATCCGAGAGCCACATCAGTGGAATGAGATGGGGGACTTGATCACAGTGGATCTCATGGGGACAGTGGCCCTTAGAATTGGGGGTGCAGATCTCATGCAGGGTCACAGATTGCAAGGCATGCCATTTCTTTTTTAAAAAACAATTTTTATTCATTTTACATACTAACCACAAATCCCCCTCTCATCCCTCCTCCCGCTAACCCCCCCATCTTTCCTCCCCACTCCTCATCCAACAGGGTAAGTTCTCCCATGAGGGGAAAGACCTGCCTTTTCATGGACCTTGATGTCATCAAAAAAGACCCTGTCATCTATAGTTAGGACAATACCCATATCCTCTAAAGCATCTCTGCCCCACAGGTTCCTAGGTATAGTGGAAATGGTAGGGCAAATGGCTCCCCAGTTGCCATCAAGATCCTTCCAATGGGCCAGACGGGTGGTCATCTTAGAATCTTGGTCTCCCACAGCACTTATGGGGAGGCCAGGTTTAAACTTCCAATGAGGGAAGTGAAGTGCCTCAGTCTCAGCTAAAATGGTGGCATGCACACTCCTGTCAACCAAGCCTTTGACAACTTCTCCATCAAGATAGATGGCTAGCATTGGGGAATGTGGGAAAATGGACATTGTCCAATAGATTTTTGGAATGTCAGATCCTCCCCTTACTGTCAGGTTTGAGGAGCACCTTGCCTGGAGTTTAAAGGGGCTGGTGTTTTGGCAGGCTGTGACCTACATTTTTTGCCCAATGAAATCCATTATTGCATCTGGTGCATTGGGTCCTAGGTTTTGCCTGGGGGCAGTCACACCACAAATGGCCTGGTTTGCTACATCCTCAGCGAGTTCTGTCTACCTGGGGGCCCTTGGGAGTGTCATTAGCATGCTGCCTGTCAGCAAGGAGAGCATCCAGGGAGGCAGTAAGAGCTGAGATGTGACTGGTTCTGGGGTCGAGATCTCTGGTGGCCTGCACCCATTTATGCATGTCCTCATTCTGCACGGCTGCAACTGCATTACGGGTTTGAGCATTGAGCCCCTCCCAAGTCAGCTGTTTAATCAGCATATCTCTAGTGGGGCTCACATCCACTCTGAACTCTACTGCATCATTGACATGGGCCAGGAAGTCAGTGAAGAGCTCCCTGGGCTGTTGGATAAGATTGCAAAAGTAAGCTGAGGAGTCTGGGAATGCAGGTTCTGAGGGCCTTGAGGGCAGGTCCAAGACCAGTTGAAAATAGGCAAATAGTAAGATGTTTGTCCAGGTCTAGGATTCTACCTGGATCCTCATAGGCTGATTTCCAACTGAGAAAGACCACCAGGTTCCAACACAGCTTTAAGCAAATGGTACCAAGAGAAAGAAATGTGTTGCTGTAAACAAAGCTGAATGGAATTGTATATCTGAAGAGTATTTTGACATCAGACATGGAGATGCTCAGTTTTGGGTTTGCCCAGCTGGCGTTTGGTCTTGCTTTGGTCCATTATCTCCTCATTATGCTCCCTTTCCTGTGTTTTGAAACAGTAATGTATATTCTGTGCAATTATATGTTGGAAGTATCTGATCTGCTTCGTGATTTTGATCTTTTCAGATGATTATGGTTAAGAGATGAATCTCTGAATAGTCTTTGAACTTTAAAATATTGTTGAGACTGTGATAGACTATGGGGACTTTTGAAGTTGAACTAAGCACATTTTGCATTATGATACTGTCACAAGCTTATCAGGACCAGGAAATGGAATGTGGTAGTTTTAATGTAACTGGCCCCCATAATCTCACAGGGAGTGACACTATTAGAAGGTGTGACTTTGTTGGAGTGGGTATGGCCTTGTTGGAGGAAATGTGTCACTGAAGGGTGGGTTTTGAAGTTTCCTATTCTCAGGATACCCCCAAGTGTTTCAGTCAACTTCCTGTTGCCTGCAAGATGTGGCACTTCCAGCTCCAGCACCACATCTATTTACATACCACCATGCCATCAAGGTAATGGACTGAACCTCTGAAACTGTAAGCAAGCCACCCCAATTAAATGTTTTATAAGAATTTCTGTGGTCATGGTGTCTTTTCACAGCAAGAAAAACCCAAATTAAGACACCACCTCTTGACCCCTCTCAATCACTAGAAAAGAACAGGCTTCTAAGAGATAACAAACAAACATGATTAGATAAAACATAAGATGAAGCAAAACCATCACATTGCCTTGCTGGACAAGGAAACCCAAAAGAAGGAAAAGGGCCCCAAGATGAAGCACAAGAATCAAGGACCCACTCATTCTCACAGTCATGAATCCCATAAAAATATTAAGTTAATTGCTATGATATATGCACAGAGGACTTGGTGCAGAAACATGTGGGCCTTCTGCTTGTTGTTTCCATCTCTGTGAGCTCACATGATCCTTGCTTAGTTGATTCAGAGAACTTTGTTCTCCTGGTCTCCTTGATCCCCTCAGGCTCTTACACTCTTTCTGTCATTGATTCCTCATGGTTACATGAACTCTGAGGAAAGAGATTTGATGGAAACACACCTTTTAGAGCCATGTGTTCCAAAGACTCTCTGCCTAATGTCTGGCTATGGGTCTCTTCATCTGTTCTTGTCTGCTCTAGGAAGAAACCTCTCTGATGATGACTGAATAAGGCAATGATGTATGAGCATAGCAGAATGTCATTAAGAGTGACTTTAGTGGTTTTTTTGTTGTTGTTGTTTTTGTTTTTTTTTTTTTAGATCCATAGTGTTTGATCTCTGGGCTATCTAGTCTCTGGTTCTTGGTCACCCAAGCAATGTTGGGTATGAGTTCCTTCTCACAAAGTGGGCCTTAAGTCAAGTCAGACATTGATTGGCTACTCACACAAGTTCTGTGCTGATGATGCTTTAGCTTATCTTGCAGGCAGGAAAGGTTGTAGGACAAAAGTTTTGTGGCTGGGTTGGAGTTTATGTTTCTCTTTTGATAGCCTGCAGAGTGTCTTCCTGCACAAAGACACTAAAATGTAGGGGTGAAGACTCTGTATGGGACCAGCTCTACTTCTCAATGTTCAATGAGTTGTATGGGTGTTGTCCTCTGCAAAGAGGCCCTGTGGTCAGTTTTCAGAGAGCAGCCCATTGTGTTAGCAACAGCCTAGGTTGTTTGAGGATTTCCAGGGGACCCCCCACCCCCACACCCACTGCCTTGGTCAGCAACTCAACTGAATGCAAACTAATCCTGCTAATGGAATTCTCATTTGGTGACAAGAATTGGTAAGTTGGGACTCTGTATCTCCCTTATAAAGAAACTTCAGTAAGATCACCTTCATATAGTGTAGGACATTTCCAATGTACTAGTTTTCATATTGTCCTTCAAATGCCCTTCCATTCCAGCTGTCTCACCCCAGGAAAAAGTCAGTGTACTTGCAGATGGTATTATACTATACATAAGTGACCCCAGAAATTCTACTGGAGACTCCTATAGCTTATAAACACTTTCAGCAAAGCAGCAGGATACAAACTTAACTCACAAACATCAATATCCCTCCTATAAACAAATGATAAATGGGCTGAGAAAGAAATCAGGGAGAAACAACAACCTTCACAATAGCCTCAAATAATACACAGTATCTTGGGGGTAACTCTAATCAAGCAAGTGAAAGAATTGAATGATAAAAAAGTTCAAGTCTTTAAAGAAAGAAATTGAAGAAGATATCAGAAGATGGAAAGATCTCCCATGCTCATAAACTGGTAAGATTAACACAGTTAAAATGGCTGTCCTACCAAAGGCAAACTACAGATTCAATGCAATTCCATCAAAATCCCAACACAATTGCTTATAAACCTTTGAAGGAAAATTCCCAACTTCATAAGGAAAAATAAAAATCCCACGATACCTAAACCAATCCTGAACAATGAAAGACTGCTGGAGGTATCACCATCCCTGATTTCAAGCTGTATTATAGAGCTATAGTAATAAAAACTAAATAGTATTGGCATTGGCATAAAACACTGATCAATGTAATCAAACAGAAGACCAAGAAATAAATCCAAACACATAAGGGTACTTGATTTTTTTTTATAAAGAAGCCAGAAACACATACTGGAAAAAAGATCTTCAACAAATTGTGCTGGTCTAACTGTATGGCTGCATGTAGAAGAATCAAAATAGATACATATTCATCACTCTGCACAAAACTCCAAGTGGATCAAAGGCTTCAACATAAAACCAGATACACTGAACATGACAGAAGAGAAAGGGGGCCTTGAACCCATTGGCACAGGAAATAACTTTCTGAACAGAACACCAGTAGCACAGGCATTAAGATCAACAATTGATAAATGGGACCTCTTGAAACTGAAAAGCTTCTGTAAGGCAAAGGACACCAATTTTTTAATAAATCAGTAGCCTACAGAGTGGGAAAAGTTTTACCAACTCCACACCTGATAAAAGACTACTATCAAAAATATATAAAGAACTCAAGAAACTAGACATTAAAAAAATAATAATCCAATTTTTAAAATGGGGTACAGATCTAAACAGAATTCTCAATAGAGAAATCTGAAAGGGCTGAGAAACATGTAAAGTTTGGCCATCAGGGAAAATCAAGTCAAAACGACTTTGAGATTCTATCTTGTACTTGTCAGGATGGCTAAGATCAATAACACAAGTGACAGCTCCTGCTGGAGAGGATGTGGAGAAAGAGGAACACTCCTCCATCACTGGTGGGAGTGCAAACTGGTACAGCCTTTATGAAAATCACTGTGGCAGTTCCACAGAAAGTTTGGCGTAGACCAATTTTTAAATGGTCTTATTAAATAAAAAACGCAGAGCCAAATATAGGGGTGAAAGCCTTAGAGATTAGGGAAATAGGAATAGCCACCAGCCAACCTTACCTCTCCAGCGCTGCAGCTTCCAAATGCTACAACTTCCTGTCTACCCCAGGCTTTTATTGCCTTGCTGTTCTGCCCTCTCATTGGCTATCTTAGACCAGCTACCTCACTTCCTCTTCCTACGCAGCTCTGTCACTTTCTGCACAAACCTCCAGGTCTCTATGGTTGGTACTGGGATTAAGGACATGTGTCATCACAATTGGCTCTGTTCCCTAAGGTGGCCTTGAACACACAGAGACCCTGACACTAAAGTGATAGGATTAAGGGCATGTGCTACCACTGTCTGACTTTTGTGTTTAAATGTGTTAAAATGGCTTGCTATTTCTTCTGGTCTCCAAACTTTATTTATTAACATACAAATAAAATATCACCATATTTCAGCATAAATAAAATATCACCACAGTTTGAGAACTGATTTCCCTCAAAACCCTGCTATATCATTCTTAGGCATATACCCAAAGGATTCTCCACCCTACCACAAGGATACCTGCTGATTGGGAATTTATTCATGCCAAAAATTGGAAACAACCTAGATGTTTCTGAACAGAAGAAAGGATAAAGACAATGTGGTACATTTACACAATGGAGTATTACTCAGCTGTTTAAAAAAAAAAAATGAGATCATGAAATAAGCAGATAAATGGATGAAATTAAAAAAAAAAATCATTCTGAGTGAGGCAATTCAAACCCAGAAATATAATATAGTACATATTCACTTATATGTGGATATTAGTCATTAAATAAATGATAAGCAAGCTACAATATGTAGACCCAGAGAGGTTAGATATAGAGGAAGAGACTGGGAGGACACATGGATCTCCCTGGGAAGAGGAAATAGAATAGATTTCATGGGTGGACTTGGGACAGATGGAGAAGGGAACAGGAGGTGGGAAGGGGGAAGAAATAACAAATTTTTTTTTACATAGTAAAATCTGAAAGTAAAAAAGGTCTATTTAAATGATAAAGATTAATCTTGGCAAAGCAAATAAACTCCTTCCTTGGGTTTATTTTTCAATTAACTCTTATTATCTGTTTTATTCCTTGTACCAGTTAAAGAGCATTAAGCTACTCTCTGTATGCCAGTAAGTGCTCAGTAATTACATGTAAGTGTTATTCAAGACATAGACAGCTATATAATACTGAACAAAGAGATAAATGACAAAAGTTTAGACCATTGATTTTAATTAATCACTACAGAAAAATATGGAAGACATAAGAAATAATATTGGCTTGGCATGGTGGTACACACCTTTAATCCCAGCACTTGAAAGGTATAAGCAGGATGATCACTGTGAACTCAAGTCCTCTATAGTCTATATTTCAAGTTCTAGGCCAGTCAGCCAGGGATACATAGTTAGACATGGAAGAAAGAAAGAGAGAGAGAAAGAAGAGAAGAGAGAGAGAGAGAGAGAGAGAGAGAGAGAGAGAGAGAGAGGAGGGAAGGAGGGATGGAAGGGAGGGAAGGAGGAAGGAAGGAAGGAAGGAAGGAAGAAGGAAGGAAGGAAGGAAGGAAGGAAGGAAGGAAGGAAGGAAGGAGCCGGGCAGTGGTAGCACATTCCTTTAATCCCAGTACTTGGGAGGTAGAGGCAGGTGGATCTCTGTGAGTTCCAGGCCAGCCTGGTCTACAGAGTGAGTTCCAGGACAGCCAGGGGTTACA
Source organism: Peromyscus leucopus (assembly GCF_004664715.2). NCBI lineage: Eukaryota > Metazoa > Chordata > Mammalia > Rodentia > Cricetidae > Peromyscus > Peromyscus leucopus. The sequence goes on along the minus strand of NC_051072.1, from coordinate 66,845,764 downwards.
GAGAAACTTTGTCTTGAAGAACCGAAGAAGAAGAAGAAGAAGAAGAAGAAGAAGAAGAAGAAGAAGAAGAAGAAGAAGAAGAAGAAGAAGAAGAAGAAGAAGAAGAAGAAGAAGAAGAAAAGGAAGGGAGGGAGGAAGGGAGGGAGGGAGGAGAGAAAAGAGAAAAAAAGAAAAGAAGAGAAAAGAAAAGAAAAAGAAAGATATGCCTATAGCAGAATGAAATTTGATCTTTCCTTCTCACCCTGCACACAAATCAATTTCAATTCAATCCAAGGTCACACTCTTGGACCTTAGACTCTGAAGCTTCTAAAGAAAGACTGGGGAGTACGTTTCAGGATATAGGCTCAGGTGGAGACTTTCTGAACACAACTGCAATCACCCAGGAAATAAGCCCAACAATCAACATGTGAGACTTCAGGAAATTCAAGGCCTTTGTCCTGCAGTGGACACTGATCACCAATGAAGATGCGGCCTACAGAATGAGAAAAAACCCTCTGCCAGCTATAGGCAGAGGATTTAGGGTCCACACTAATCAAGGAACTCAGAAAACTAAACACCAAGAAAACAACCAACCAATTAAAAGATGAGCTGTGGAACTGAGCAGAGTTCTTAGAAAAAGAAATCTAAGGGATAAGTTTTTCTTTCTAAAGTGTTCACCATTCTTAGTCACCAGGGAAATGCAAATTAAAACTACTCTAAAATGTCAACTTATCCCAGTCAGAATGGCCGAAATTAATAACACAAGCAGCAATCCTGGCAGGGATGTGGGGAAAAGAGACTCCTCAGACACTGTTGGTGGGAGAGCAAGTTGATGCAGTCACTAGGGACATCAGTATGGCAGTTCCTCAGAAAACTAGAAATAGAATTTTTTTTTTTTTTTTTTGGTTTTTCAAGACAGGGTTTCTCTGTGTAGTTTTGCACCTTTCCTGAAACTCATTTTGTAGACCAGGCTGGCCTCGAACTCACAGAGATTCGCCTGGCTCTGCCTCCCGAGTGCTGGGATTAAAGAAATAGATTTATCACAAGACACAGCTCTACTGCTCCCACTACAGAGCCACACACTCAACCATGTTCATAGTGTCTTTATCCACAATAGCTAGAAGATAAAGAGACCTTAGATGTCTATCAGCTGATAAATGAGTAGTCACAAGGTACCTATACACAATGCAATTTTATTCAACTCTAAGGAAAAACAAAATCGTGAAATTAGTAGGTTGCTCAGGAGACATGTTATCAAACTGCCCTCAGAGAAGGAAGGGTGAGTTTTCTTTAAAGGTGTGGCTGCTGGTAACTCAATGACAAGCCAGTGGGTGGTCCCACACCTAGGAGTAGACAGGAAGCACAAATTAGAATTGATGAGTTATTAGAAGAAGAGGAGGAGAAGATGAAATGGGGAGGAAGAACTGAGGTATATTGAGGATAGTGAAGGGTGAATACGACCAAAATACACTGTATGAATTTATCAAAGAATTAATGAAATATTTTTAAAATAAACTGATGCTTTCCATGGAGTTCTGAGATATCCCTTTTTAAATATTAAGAAACTGTAGACAATTAACATATGGAAAAGTTATCTTGGTCGCCCTTTACTCTTGGACTTTGCTTCCCCTGTCTATTACTGATGCAAAGTAAAAATTAAGCAGAAGTTTTCTGAAGAGGAGGCTTTTTAAAAAAAGCTTTTACTGGTACAAAATAAGAAAATATAAATTCTACAAAAGATGGAAGGATGACTTTGCAGTGTGAAAGATTGATTCAATACTTAAAGAATCATTCTCTTGGAATAGGCATTTATGTTCAAAATATGAGAAAATTATCAAACTGCATCTTTCAGAATAAATTTAGCTAATAAATGTCATACTGAATAAAACTATCAATTAATAAAACCTGTCCTTCCTATAATAGTCAGGAAAAGTGGTCCAATGTTTAGCTATAAATTTTTCATCATACCTGGTAGCTTACACATCAAAGTGACACCATAAATCATTGAGATGGGAATATTCCACATTTGTCTGAGTTTGTATTTCCCAGCAGCACACTATCTAATCTGGATTCCAGTGGCAAAAGCTGTGGGAAAGGAGATCCGAGAGAAGCCACAGAGGAAGAAGTCAGGAAAATCTGTTTGGCCAAGGTGGTCGGTCACCACTGTGGAGTTAATACTCATACAGTGTTGTTCCTGCCTAGGAACAAAAGGGCGGCATTATCTGCCTCCTCATCCATTGGCTGAGGGCTATTCACCACAAGAATTCATTCATGAGCCTTCTGCCCAGGTAGAACACAAGGAGCTCAGAGAAGGCCCTTAGAGGTGGGGTCTGGGGGGTGTGAAGCAGCATTGCTGTCCTATTTTAAATGAGGATTAGGCAAACATTTTCTGTACAAGGTGGCATGGTAGTTCAAAAGCAACCATAGACAATCCTAAGCAAAGGAGAAGAGCTGGGTTTCCATAACTGCTTTTGCACACCAAAACACAAACTTAATGCAATCTTGTGTTGTGTGTTACTATTCTTTCAACTTTTCCCAAAAAATTTAAAAGTGAAAAGAGTCAGCATTAAATGCATAACCATATAGAGACAGGGTAGGCTGACTTTGACCCTTGGACTACAGTAGGTAAAAATTTGCTTTAATTTATGAAACTATTTTACCAAACATTTCCAAAATTGTAAAATAAATAATTTTTTATTTTAAGAGTATCAGATAATAATGTTTAATAATTAGCCTAGCACAACAATGACCCTAGTGTTTTGAAAAGCAGTTTGTGCCTATGCTAATCTACTGCTGTTTGCTGGAGTTATATGAGCAATGAAGTGTGCCCCTAAAAATGCAAATGAAACTAATTATTCCAGACTTCCTTAAAGCAGATTGAGTTCATCTTAGAAACCTGCTCTTCTGAATCAGAGAAAGCTTGCCTCTGATGACCACAAAAAGCAAAGTGAGTACAGACTGTCATTTCATAAAAGAGACTTGAGGTAACAGAGCAGGCTCCTCATCAGCTATATTTGCATAGTGATATTACTAACAGAACCTGCTTGGAAACAATCTACAGGGTGTAGCGAAAATGTAGATTATAGGTAACAGGATTAAAAACATAAAATTTTCCTCCTCAGATTTTATGCCAACATCACAGAAGGCAAGAGTCAGAGAGCCCATGTCCCAGCCTTCCACAGAGACACACATCATGTTGGATGACCTGACCTCTTTAATCATGGTTCATTCTGAAAGCAGACATGGAACACCAGCTATGATACATACCTTGCTAAATGCTGGAGATAGTATAACACACAAACATCCTTTTTGTAGAGGATATATAAATATCTGTTTTAGAGAAAGCATTCTAAATATACTAATAGACTTCAAGAGGCTCTACTGAAAAGTATGTATTTTTTTTATTAACTCAATATTTATCAAATATCTTCCATGTACCAAGACCAGTGCTTAAGTCACAGTTTGTACCAAAGAATGATACAGATAAAACTGATTGACTTGTAGAATATGATTATGAGAGCAAATATGAGGATAAGAAGGGAGGGTGCAGACCAGTGATAAAGACAAGACCGTCAACAGAGAGAACAGAGAGAATAAGGAAAATAAAATAATTATAAGTATTTGCAAGTGCCATGAGTAAAGCATTGTTAATGCAGTAACAGACATCCATAATGTGGTGCACACCAATAATTCCAGCACTGGGGAGGCAGGGGAATAGGAATTGTGAGTTCAAGGACAGTCTAGGATACACATTGAGACCCTGAATTTTAAACTTAGAATTAGAAAATTTAGAATTTTTAAAAAAAAAATTTCCAAAAACAATTTTTTCTGAGGGATTCCATCTTAGCTGTCACCTGAGAGAAATGATCAAGGAAGCACTCCATGGCACTGAGAGGAAGTGAAAATCCCTTCTGGGAGAAAGATGAGGCTCTCAGTACCACAAGGCCTGCACGCCACTGGATCAAAGCCAGACAGAAAGAGGGGCTTGGAACTGGAGGGGAATCACAGGTAGCCTTGAAAACCATGGAGGTGGGAGCTGAGAGTCAAAAAGAAGAGGGAAGGAAATTAAGGACAACGCTTCGCTTTCTTATTAGCTGCCGAGACGGTTGTATAATTTGCAAAGAAAAGGAGCACTGAGAAAAAGACAAAATTAGTTTGAGG